>NW_027278566.1:0-168993 GCF_030028105.1 Mobula birostris | reverse complement strand
GCCATGAGGCAGGAGCTGGATTCAGGGGTGATGTCCGAGCACTGATCATTAGACAGGAGCTGGATTCCGTGGTGATGTCGCAGCATGGACCATGAGGCAGGAGCTGATGTTCTGGGGTGATGTCCTTACACTGACCATGAGACAGGAACTGGATTATGGGGTGCTGTCCCAGCACTGACCATGAGGCAGGAGCTGGATACCGGGGTGATGTCCGTATCACCGACCATGAGACAGGAGCTGGATTCCGGGGTGATGTCCCACCACTGACCATGAGACAGGAGCTGGATTCTGCGGTGATGTCCCAGCACTGACCATGAGGCAGGAGCTGGATTCTGGGGTGATGTCCCAGCACTGACCTTGAGACAGGAGCTGGATTCTGGGCTGATGTTCCAGCACTGACCATGAGACAGGAGCTGATGTCCGTATGATATCCTAATAGTGACCATGAGGCAGGAGCTGGATTCTGGGGTGATGTCACTCTCACTGACCATGAGACAGGTGCTGGATTACGGGGTGATGTCCCAGCACTGACCATGAAGCAGGAGCTGGATTCTGGGGTGATGTCCCAGCACGGACCATGAGACAGGAGCTGGATTCTGGGGTGATGTCCCAGCACTGACCATGAGACAGGAGCTGATTTCGGAGTGACATCCTACCACTGACCATGAGGCAGGATCTGGATTCTGGGGTGATGTCCCAGCACGGACCACGAGACAGGAGCTGGATTCCATGGTGATGTCCCAGCACTGACCACGAGGCAGGAGCTGGATTCTGGGGTGATGTCCCAGCACTGACCATGAGACAGAAGCTGATGTCCGAGTGATATCCTAGCTGTGACCATGAGGAGGGAGCTGGATTCTGGGGTGATGTCACTATCAGTGACCATGAGACAGGAGCTGGATTACGGGGTGATGTCCCACAACTGACCATGAGGCAGAAGCTGGATTCTGGGGTGATGTCCTAACACGGACCATGAGACAGGAGCTGGATTGTGGGGTTGATGTCCCTATCACTGACCATGAGGCAGGATCTGTATTCTGGGGTGATGTCCCAGCATTGACTATGAGACAGGAGCTGGATTCTGGGGTAGTATTGTAATTGAGACCCAACTGACCATGAGACAGGAGCTGATTTCGGAGTGATATCCTAGCACTGACCATGAGGCAGGAGCTGGATTCGGGGGGTGATGTCCCAGCACTGACCACGAGGCTGGAGCTAGATTCTGGGATGATGTCCCAGCACTGACCATGAGGCAGGAGCAGGATTCTGGAATGATGTCCCAGCACTGACCATGAGGCAGGAGGTGGATTCTGCGGTGATGTCCCAGCACTGATGACGAGGCAGGAGCTGGATTCTGGGGGTGATGTCCCAGCACTGACCATGAGACAGGAGCTGATGGCCGAGTGATATCCTAGCACTGACCATCAGGCAGGTGCTGGATTCTGGAGTGATGTCACTATCACCGACCATGAGACAGAAGCGGAATTCTGGGGTGATGTCCCAGCACTGACCATGAGGCAGGAGCTGGATTCTGGGGTGATGTTCCAGCGCTGACCATGAGGCAGGAGCTGGATTCTGGGGTGATGTTCCAGCGCTGACCATGAGGCAGGAGATGGATTCTGGGGTGATGTCCGAGCACTGACCATGAGACAGGAGCTGATTTCGGAGAGATATCCTAGCACTGACCGTGAGGCAGGAGCTGGATTCTGGGGTGATGTCCCAGCACTGACCATGAAGCAGGAGCTGGGATTCTGGGGTGATGTCCCAGCACTGACCATGAGGCAGGAGCTGATGTACGAGTGATATCCTAGCACTGACCATTAGGCAGAGGTGGATTCTGGGGTGATGACACTATCACCGACCAGGAGACAGGAGCTAATTTCTGGGGTGATGTCCCAGCACTGACCACGAGGGAGGAGCTGGATTCTGGTGTGATGTCCCAGCACTGACCATGAGACAGGAGCTGATTTCGGAGTGATATCCTAGCACTGACCATGAGACAGGATCTGGATTCTGGGGTGATGTACCAGCACTGAACATTAGACAGGAGCTGGATTCCGTGGTGATGTCCCAGCACGGACCATGAGGCAGGAGCTGGGTTCTGGGGTGATGTCCTTACACTGACCATGAGACAGGAGCTGGATTATGGGGTGCTGTCCCAGCACTGACCATGAGGCAGGAGCTGGATACCGGGTTGATGTCCGTATCACCGACCATGAGACAGGAGCTGGATTCCGGGGTGATGTCCCAGCACTGACCATGAGGCAGGAGCTAGATTCTGGGGTGATGTCCTAACACTGACCATGAGACAGGAGCTGGATTCTGGGTGATGTCCCAGCACTGACCATGAGGCAGAAGCTGGATTCTGGAGTGATGTCCCAGTACTGACCATGAGGCAGGAGCTGGATTCTGAGGTGATGTCCCTATCACCGACCATGAGACAGGATCTGGATTCCGGGGTGATGTCCCACCACTGACTATGAGGCAGGAGCTGGATTCTGGGGTGATGTCCCAGCACTGACCGCGAGGCAGGAGCTGGACTCTGGGGTGATGTCACAGCACTGACCATGAAGCAGGAGCTGGATTCTGGGGTGATGTCCCAGCACTGACCATGAGTCAGGAGCTGGATTCTGGGGTGATGTCCCAGCACTGACCATGAGACAGGATCAGGATTCTGGGGTGATGTACCAGCACTGATCTTTAGACAGAAGCTGGATTCCGTGGTGATGTCCCAGCATGGACCATGAGGCAGGAGCTGGGTTCTGGGGTGATGTCCTTACCCTGACCATGAGACAGGAGCTGGATTCTGGGGTGATGTCCCAGTACTGACCATGAGGCATGAGCTGGATTCTGGAATGATGTCCCAGTACTGACCATGAGGCAGGAGCTGGATTCTGGGGTGATGTCCCAGTACTGACGACGAGGCAGGAGCTGGATTCTGTGGTGATGTCTCCACAGTGACCATGAGACAGGAGCTGATGTCGGAGTTATATCCTATCACTGACCATCAGGCAGGAGCTGGATTCTGGGGTGATGTCTCCACAGTGACCATGAGACAGGAGCTGATGTCGGAGTTATATCCTATCACTGACCATCAGGCAGGAGCTGGATTCTGGGGTGATGTTCCAGCGCTGACCACGAGGCAGGCCTGATTTCGGAGTGATATCCTAGCACTGACTATGAGACAGGATCTGGATTCTGGGGTGATGTACCAGCACTGATCATTAGACAGGAGCTGGATTCCGTGGTGATGTCGCAGCATGGACCATGAGGCAGGAGCTGGGTTCTGGGGTGATGTCCTTACACTGACCATGAGACAGGAGCTGGATTATGGGGTGCTGTCCCAGCACTGACCATGAGGCAGGAGCTGGATACCGGGGTGATGTCCGTATCACCGACCATGAGACAAGAGCTGGATTCCGGGGTGATGTCCCACCACTGAGCATGAGGCAGGAGCTGGATTCTGGGGTGATGTCCTAACACTGACCATGAGGCAGGAGCTGGATCCTGTAGTGATGTCCCAACACTGACCATGAGACAGGAGCTGGATTCTGGGATGATGTCCGTATCACTGACCATGAGGTAGGAGCTGGATTCTGGGGTGATGTCCAGCACTGACTATGAGGCAGGAGCTGGATTCTGGGATGATATCCCAGCACTGAACATGAGGCATGAGCTAGATTCTGGGGTGATGTCCCAGCACTGACCATGAGGCAGGAGCTGGATTCTGGGGTGATCTCCCAGCACTGACGACGAGGCAGGAGCTGGATTCTGGGGTGGTGTCCCAGCACTGACCATGAGACAGGAGCTGGATTCTGGGCTGATGTTCCAGCACTGACCATGAGACAGGAGCTGATGTCCGTGTGATATCCTAGTAGTGACCATGAGGCAGGAGCTGGATTACGGGGTGATGTCCCAGCACTGACCATGAAGCAGGAGCTGGATTCTGGGGTGATGTCCCAGCACGGACCATGAGACAGGAGCTGGATTCTGGGGTGATGTCCCAGCACTGACCATGAGACAGGAGCTGATTTCGGAGTGATATCCTACCACTGACCATGGGGCAGGATCTGGATTCTGGGGTGATGTCCCAGCACGGACCACGAGACAGGAGCTGGATTCCATGGTGATGTCCCAGCACTGACCACGAGGCAGGAGCTGGATTCTGGGATGATGTCCCACCACTGACCACGAGGCAGAAGCTGGATTCTGGGGTGATGTCCCAGCACTGACCACGAGGCAGGAGCTGGATTCTGGGGTGATGTCCCAAAACTGACCATGAGACAGGAGCTGGATTCTGGGGTGATGTCCCATCTCTTACCATGAGGCAGGAGCAGGATTCTGGGGTGATGTCCTTATCACCGACCCTGAGACAGGAGCTGGATTCTGTAGTGATGTCCCAACACTGACCATGAGACTGGAGCTGGAGTCTGGGGTGATGTCCCAGCACTGACCATGAGGCAGGAGCTGGATTCTGGAGTGATGTCCCAGCACTGACCATGAGGCAGGAGCTGGATTCTGGGGTGATGTCCCAACACTGACCATGAGACTGGAGCTGGAGTCTGGGGTGATGTCCCAGCACTGACCATGAGGCAGGAGCTGGATTCTGGGGTGATGTCCGTATCACCGACCATGAGACAGGATCAGGATTCCGGGGTGATGTTCCACCAGTGATCATGAGACAGGAGCTAGATTCCGGGGTGATGTCCTCCACTGACCATGAGGCAGGAGCTGGATTCTGGGGTGATGTCCCAGCAATGACCATGAGGCAGGAGATGGATTCTGGGGTGATGTCCCAGCACTGAGCATGAGACAGGAGATGATTTAGGAGTGATGTCCCAACACTGACCAGGAGGCATGAGCTGGATTCTGGGATGATGTCCCAGCACTGACCATGAGGCAGGAGCTGGATTCTGGGGTGATGTCCCAGCACTGACGACGAGGCAGGAGCTGGATTCTGTGGTGATGTCCCAACATGGACCACGAGGCTGGAGCTGGATTCTGGGATGATGTCCCAGCACTGAACATGAGGAATGAGCTGGATTCTGGGATGATGTCCCAGCACTGACCATGAGGCAGGAGCTGGATTCTGGGGTGATTTCCAAGCACTGACGACGAGGCAGGAGCTGGATTCTGTGGTGATGTCCCCACACTGACCATGAGACAGGAGCTGATGTCGCAGTTATATCCTATCACTGACCATCAGGCAGGAGCTGGATTCTGGGGTGATGTTCCAGCGCTGACCACGAGGCAGGCCTGATTTCGGAGTGATATCCTAGCACTGACTATGAGACAGGATCTGGATTCTGGGGTGATGTACCAGCACTGATCATTAGACAGGAGCTGGATTCCGTGGTGATGTCGCAGCATGGACCATGAGGCAGGAGCTGGGTTCTGGGGTGATGTCCTTACACTGACCATGAGACAGGAGCTGGATTATGGGGTGCTGTCCCAGCACTGACCATGAGGCAGGAGCTGGATACCGGGGTGATGTCCGTATCACCGACCATGAGACAAGAGCTGGATTCCGGGGTGATGTCCCACCACTGAGCATGAGGCAGGAGCTGGATTCTGGGGTGATGTCCTAACACTGACCATGAGGCAGGAGCTGGATCCTGTAGTGATGTCCCAACACTGACCATGAGACAGGACCTGGATTCTGGGATGATGTCCGTATCACTGACCATGAGGTAGGAGCTGGATTCTGGGGTGATGTCCAGCACTGACTATGAGGCAGGAGCTGGATTCTGGGATGATATCCCAGCACTGAACATGAGGCATGAGCTAGATTCTGGGGTGATGTCCCAGCACTGACCATGAGGCAGGAGCTGGATTCTGGGGTGATCTCCCAGCACTGACGACGAGGCAGGAGCTGGATTCTGGGGTGATGTCCCAGCACTGACCATGAGACAGGAGCTGGATTCTGGGCTGATGTTCCAGCACTGACCATGAGACAGGAGCTGATGTCCGTGTGATATCCTAGTAGTGACCATGAGGCAGGAGCTGGATTACGGGGTGATGTCCCAGCACTGACCATGAAGCAGGAGCTGGATTCTGGGGTGATGTCCCAGCACGGACCATGAGACAGGAGCTGGATTCTGGGGTGATGTCCCAGCACTGACCATGAGACAGGAGCTGATTTCGGAGTGATATCCTACCACTGACCATGAGGCAGGATCTGGATTCTGGGGTGATGTCCCAGCACTGACCACGAGGCAGGAGCTGGATTCTGGGATGATGTCCCACCACTGACCACGAGGCAGAAGCTGGATTCTGGGGTGATGTTCCAGCGCTGATCACGAGGCAGGCCTGGATTCTGGGGTGATATCCCAACACTGACCATGAGGCAGGAGCTGGATTCTGGGATGATGCCCGTCACTGACCATGAGGTATGAGCTGGATTCTGGGGTGATGTCCCAGCACTGGCCATGAGGCAGGAGCTGGATTCTGGGGTGATGTCCGAGCACTGACCATGAGACAGGAGCTGATTTTGGAGTGATATCCTAGCACTGACCGTGAGGCAGGAGCTGGATTCTGGGGTGATGTCCCAGCACTGACCACGAGGCAGGAGCTGGATTCTGGGGTGATGTTCCAGCGCTGATCACGAGGCAGGCCTGGATTCTGGGGTGATATCCCAACACTGACCATGGGGCAGGAGCTGGATTCTGGGATGATGCCCGTCACTGACCATGAGGTATGAGCTGGATTCTGGGGTGATGTCCCAGCACTGGCCATGAGGCAGGAGCTGGATTCAGGGGTGATGTCCGAGCACTGATCATTAGACAGGAGCTGGATTCCGTGGTGATGTCGCAGCATGGACCATGAGGCAGGAGCTGAGTTCTGGGGTGATGTCCTTACACTGACCATGAGACAGGAACTGGATTATGGGGTGCTGTCCCAGCACTGACCATGAGGCAGGAGCTGGATACCGGGGTGATGTCCGTATCACCGACCATGAGACAGGAGCTGGATTCCGGGGTGATGTCCCACCACTGACCATGAGACAGGAGCTGGATTCTGCGGTGATGTCCCAGCACTGACCATGAGGCAGGAGCTGGATTCTGGGGTGATGTCCCAGCACTGACCTTGAGACAGGAGCTGGATTCTGGGCTGATGTTCCAGCACTGACCATGAGACAGGAGCTGATGTCCGTATGATATCCTAATAGTGACCATGAGGCAGGAGCTGGATTCTGGGGTGATGTCACTCTCACTGACCATGAGACAGGTGCTGGATTACGGGGTGATGTCCCAGCACTGACCATGAAGCAGGAGCTGGATTCTGGGGTGATGTCCCAGCACGGACCATGAGACAGGAGCTGGATTCTGGGGTGATGTCCCAGCACTGACCATGAGACAGGAGCTGATTTCGGAGTGACATCCTACCACTGACCATGAGGCAGGATCTGGATTCTGGGGTGATGTCCCAGCACGGACCACGAGACAGGAGCTGGATTCCATGGTGATGTCCCAGCACTGACCACGAGGCAGGAGCTGGATTCTGGGGTGATGTCCCAGCACTGACCATGAGACAGAAGCTGATGTCCGAGTGATATCCTAGCTGTGACCATGAGGAGGGAGCTGGATTCTGGGGTGATGTCACTATCAGTGACCATGAGACAGGAGCTGGATTACGGGGTGATGTCCCACAACTGACCATGAGGCAGAAGCTGGATTCTGGGGTGATGTCCTAACACGGACCATGAGACAGGAGCTGGATTGTGGGGTGATGTCCCTATCACTGACCATGAGGCAGGATCTGTATTCTGGGGTGATGTCCCAGCATTGACTATGAGACAGGAGCTGGATTCTGGGGTGATGTCCCAGAACTGACCATGAGACAGGAGCTGATTTCGGAGTGATATCCTAGCACTGACCATGAGGCAGGAGCTGGATTCGGGGGTGATGTCCCAGCACTGACCACGAGGCTGGAGCTAGATTCTGGGATGATGTCCCAGCACTGACCATGAGGCAGGAGCTGGATTCTGGAATGATGTCCCAGCACTGACCATGAGGCAGGAGGTGGATTCTGCGGTGATGTCCCAGCACTGATGACGAGGCAGGAGCTGGATTCTGGGGTGATGTCCCAGCACTGACCATGAGACAGGAGCTGATGGCCGAGTGATATCCTAGCACTGACCATCAGGCAGGTGCTGGATTCTGGAGTGATGTCACTATCACCGACCATGAGACAGAAGCGGAATTCTGGGGTGATGTCCCAGCACTGACCATGAGGCAGGAGCTGGATTCTGGGGTGATGTTCCAGCGCTGACCATGAGGCAGGAGCTGGATTCTGGGGTGATGTTCCAGCGCTGACCATGAGGCAGGAGATGGATTCTGGGGTGATGTCCCAGCACGGACCATGAGACAGGAGCTGGATTCTGGGGTGATGTCCCAGCACTGACCATGAGACAGGAGCTGATTTCGGAGTGATATCCTACCACTGACCATGAGGCAGGATCTGTATTCTGGGGTGATGTCCCAGCATTGACTATGAGACAGGAGCTGGATTCTGGGGTGATGTCCCGGAACTGACCATGAGACAGGAGCTGATTTCGGAGTGATATCCTAGCACTGACCATGAGGCAGGATCTGGATTGTGGGGTGATGTCCCAGCACTGACTATGAGGCAGGAGCTGGATTCTGGGGTGATGTCCCAGCTCTAACCATGAGACAGGAGCTGATGTCCGAGTGATATCCTAGCACTGACCATCAGGCTGGTGCTGGTTTCTGGGGTGATGTCACTATCATCGACCATGAGACAGAAGCTGAATTCTGGGGTGATGTCCCAGCACTGACCATGAGACAGGATCAGGATTCTGGGGTGATGTACCAGCACTGATCTTTAGACAGGAGCTGGATTCCGTGGTGATGTCCCAGCATGGACCATGAGGCAGGAGCTGGGTTCTGGGGTGATGTTCTTACCCTGACCATGAGACAGGAGCTGGATTCTGGGGTGATGTCCCAGTACTGACCATGAGGCATGAGCTGGATTCTGGAATGATGTCCCAGTACTGACCATGAGGCAGGAGCTGGATTCTTGGGTGATGTCCCAGCACTGACGACGAGGCAGGAGCTGGATTCTGTGGTGATGTCTCCACAGTGACCATGAGACAGGAGCTGATGTCGCAGTTATATCCTATCACTGACCATCAGGCAGGAGCTGGATTCTGGGGTGATGTTCCAGCGCTGACCACGAGGCAGGCCTGATTTCGGAGTGATATCCTAGCACTGACTATGAGACAGGATCTGGATTCTGGGGTGATGTACCAGCACTGATCATTAGACAGGAGCTGGATTCCGTGGTGATGTCGCAGCATGGACCATGAGGCAGGAGCTGGGTTCTGGGGTGATGTCCTTACACTGACCATGAGACAGGAGCTGGATTATGGGGTGCTGTCCCAGCACTGACCATGAGGCAGGAGCTGGATACCGGGGTGATGTCCGTATCACCGACCATGAGACAAGAGCTGGATTCCGGGGTGATGTCCCACCACTGAGCATGAGGCAGGAGCTGGATTCTGGGGTGATGTCCTAACACTGACCATGAGGCAGGAGCTGGATCCTGTAGTGATGTCCCAACACTGACCATGAGACAGGAGCTGGATTCTGGGATGATGTCCGTATCACTGACCATGAGGTAGGAGCTGGATTCTGGGGTGATGTCCAGCACTGACTATGAGGCAGGAGCTGGATTCTGGGATGATATCCCAGCACTGAACATGAGGCATGAGCTAGATTCTGGGGTGATGTCCCAGCACTGACCATGAGGCAGGAGCTGGATTCTGGGGTGATCTCCCAGCACTGACGACGAGGCAGGAGCTGGATTCTGGGGTGATGTCCCAGCACTGACCATGAGACAGGAGCTGGATTCTGGGCTGATGTTCCAGCACTGACCATGAGACAGGAGCTGATGTCCGTGTGATATCCTAGTAGTGACCATGAGGCAGGAGCTGGATTACGGGGTGATGTCCCAGCACTGACCATGAAGCAGGAGCTGGATTCTGGGGTGATGTCCCAGCACGGACCATGAGACAGGAGCTGGATTCTGGGGTGATGTCCCAGCACTGACCATGAGACAGGAGCTGATTTCGGAGTGATATCCTACCACTGACCATGAGGCAGGATCTGGATTCTGGGGTGATGTCCCAGCACTGACCACGAGGCAGGAGCTGGATTCTGGGATGATGTCCCACCACTGACCACGAGGCAGAAGCTGGATTCTGGGGTGATGTTCCAGCGCTGATCACGAGGCAGGCCTGGATTCTGGGGTGATATCCCAACACTGACCATGAGGCAGGAGCTGGATTCTGGGATGATGCCCGTCACTGACCATGAGGTATGAGCTGGATTCTGGGGTGATGTCCCAGCACTGGCCATGAGGCAGGAGCTGGATTCTGGGGTGATGTCCGAGCACTGACCATGAGACAGGAGCTGATTTTGGAGTGATATCCTAGCACTGACCGTGAGGCAGGAGCTGGATTCTGGGGTGATGTCCCAGCACTGACCACGAGGCAGGAGCTGGATTCTGGGGTGATGTTCCAGCGCTGATCACGAGGCAGGCCTGGATTCTGGGGTGATATCCCAACACTGACCATGGGGCAGGAGCTGGATTCTGGGATGATGCCCGTCACTGACCATGAGGTATGAGCTGGATTCTGGGGTGATGTCCCAGCACTGGCCATGAGGCAGGAGCTGGATTCAGGGGTGATGTCCGAGCACTGATCATTAGACAGGAGCTGGATTCCGTGGTGATGTCGCAGCATGGACCATGAGGCAGGAGCTGAGTTCTGGGGTGATGTCCTTACACTGACCATGAGACAGGAACTGGATTATGGGGTGCTGTCCCAGCACTGACCATGAGGCAGGAGCTGGATACCGGGGTGATGTCCGTATCACCGACCATGAGACAGGAGCTGGATTCCGGGGTGATGTCCCACCACTGACCATGAGACAGGAGCTGGATTCTGCGGTGATGTCCCAGCACTGACCATGAGGCAGGAGCTGGATTCTGGGGTGATGTCCCAGCACTGACCTTGAGACAGGAGCTGGATTCTGGGCTGATGTTCCAGCACTGACCATGAGACAGGAGCTGATGTCCGTATGATATCCTAATAGTGACCATGAGGCAGGAGCTGGATTCTGGGGTGATGTCACTCTCACTGACCATGAGACAGGTGCTGGATTACGGGGTGATGTCCCAGCACTGACCATGAAGCAGGAGCTGGATTCTGGGGTGATGTCCCAGCACGGACCATGAGACAGGAGCTGGATTCTGGGGTGATGTCCCAGCACTGACCATGAGACAGGAGCTGATTTCGGAGTGACATCCTACCACTGACCATGAGGCAGGATCTGGATTCTGGGGTGATGTCCCAGCACGGACCACGAGACAGGAGCTGGATTCCATGGTGATGTCCCAGCACTGACCACGAGGCAGGAGCTGGATTCTGGGGTGATGTCCCAGCACTGACCATGAGACAGAAGCTGATGTCCGAGTGATATCCTAGCTGTGACCATGAGGAGGGAGCTGGATTCTGGGGTGATGTCACTATCAGTGACCATGAGACAGGAGCTGGATTACGGGGTGATGTCCCACAACTGACCATGAGGCAGAAGCTGGATTCTGGGGTGATGTCCTAACACGGACCATGAGACAGGAGCTGGATTGTGGGGTGATGTCCCTATCACTGACCATGAGGCAGGATCTGTATTCTGGGGTGATGTCCCAGCATTGACTATGAGACAGGAGCTGGATTCTGGGGTGATGTCCCAGAACTGACCATGAGACAGGAGCTGATTTCGGAGTGATATCCTAGCACTGACCATGAGGCAGGAGCTGGATTCGGGGGTGATGTCCCAGCACTGACCACGAGGCTGGAGCTAGATTCTGGGATGATGTCCCAGCACTGACCATGAGGCAGGAGCTGGATTCTGGAATGATGTCCCAGCACTGACCATGAGGCAGGAGGTGGATTCTGCGGTGATGTCCCAGCACTGATGACGAGGCAGGAGCTGGATTCTGGGGTGATGTCCCAGCACTGACCATGAGACAGGAGCTGATGGCCGAGTGATATCCTAGCACTGACCATCAGGCAGGTGCTGGATTCTGGAGTGATGTCACTATCACCGACCATGAGACAGAAGCGGAATTCTGGGGTGATGTCCCAGCACTGACCATGAGGCAGGAGCTGGATTCTGGGGTGATGTTCCAGCGCTGACCATGAGGCAGGAGCTGGATTCTGGGGTGATGTTCCAGCGCTGACCATGAGGCAGGAGATGGATTCTGGGGTGATGTCCGAGCACTGACCATGAGACAGGAGCTGATTTCGGAGAGATATCCTAGCACTGACCGTGAGGCAGGAGCTGGATTCTGGGGTGATGTCCCAGCACTGACCATGAAGCAGGAGCTGGATTCTGGGGTGATGTCCCAGCACTGACCATGAGGCAGGAGCTGATGTACGAGTGATATCCTAGCACTGACCATTAGGCAGAGGTGGATTCTGGGGTGATGACACTATCACCGACCAGGAGACAGGAGCTAATTTCTGGGGTGATGTCCCAGCACTGACCACGAGGGAGGAGCTGGATTCTGGTGTGATGTCCCAGCACTGACCATGAGACAGGAGCTGATTTCGGAGTGATATCCTAGCACTGACCATGAGACAGGATCTGGATTCTGGGGTGATGTACCAGCACTGAACATTAGACAGGAGCTGGATTCCGTGGTGATGTCCCAGCACGGACCATGAGGCAGGAGCTGGGTTCTGGGGTGATGTCCTTACACTGACCATGAGACAGGAGCTGGATTATGGGGTGCTGTCCCAGCACTGACCATGAGGCAGGAGCTGGATACCGGGTTGATGTCCGTATCACCGACCATGAGACAGGAGCTGGATTCCGGGGTGATGTCCCAGCACTGACCATGAGGCAGGAGCTAGATTCTGGGGTGATGTCCTAACACTGACCATGAGACAGGAGCTGGATTCTGGGGTGATGTCCCAGCACTGACCATGAGGCAGAAGCTGGATTCTGGAGTGATGTCCCAGTACTGACCATGAGGCAGGAGCTGGATTCTGAGGTGATGTCCCTATCACCGACCATGAGACAGGATCTGGATTCCGGGGTGATGTCCCACCACTGACTATGAGGCAGGAGCTGGATTCTGGGGTGATGTCCCAGCACTGACCGCGAGGCAGGAGCTGGACTCTGGGGTGATGTCACAGCACTGACCATGAAGCAGGAGCTGGATTCTGGGGTGATGTCCCAGCACTGACCATGAGTCAGGAGCTGGATTCTGGGGTGATGTCCCAGCACTGACCATGAGACAGGATCAGGATTCTGGGGTGATGTACCAGCACTGATCTTTAGACAGAAGCTGGATTCCGTGGTGATGTCCCAGCATGGACCATGAGGCAGGAGCTGGGTTCTGGGGTGATGTCCTTACCCTGACCATGAGACAGGAGCTGGATTCTGGGGTGATGTCCCAGTACTGACCATGAGGCATGAGCTGGATTCTGGAATGATGTCCCAGTACTGACCATGAGGCAGGAGCTGGATTCTGGGGTGATGTCCCAGTACTGACGACGAGGCAGGAGCTGGATTCTGTGGTGATGTCTCCACAGTGACCATGAGACAGGAGCTGATGTCGGAGTTATATCCTATCACTGACCATCAGGCAGGAGCTGGATTCTGGGGTGATGTCTCCACAGTGACCATGAGACAGGAGCTGATGTCGGAGTTATATCCTATCACTGACCATCAGGCAGGAGCTGGATTCTGGGGTGATGTTCCAGCGCTGACCACGAGGCAGGCCTGATTTCGGAGTGATATCCTAGCACTGACTATGAGACAGGATCTGGATTCTGGGGTGATGTACCAGCACTGATCATTAGACAGGAGCTGGATTCCGTGGTGATGTCGCAGCATGGACCATGAGGCAGGAGCTGGGTTCTGGGGTGATGTCCTTACACTGACCATGAGACAGGAGCTGGATTATGGGGTGCTGTCCCAGCACTGACCATGAGGCAGGAGCTGGATACCGGGGTGATGTCCGTATCACCGACCATGAGACAAGAGCTGGATTCCGGGGTGATGTCCCACCACTGAGCATGAGGCAGGAGCTGGATTCTGGGGTGATGTCCTAACACTGACCATGAGGCAGGAGCTGGATCCTGTAGTGATGTCCCAACACTGACCATGAGACAGGAGCTGGATTCTGGGATGATGTCCGTATCACTGACCATGAGGTAGGAGCTGGATTCTGGGGTGATGTCCAGCACTGACTATGAGGCAGGAGCTGGATTCTGGGATGATATCCCAGCACTGAACATGAGGCATGAGCTAGATTCTGGGGTGATGTCCCAGCACTGACCATGAGGCAGGAGCTGGATTCTGGGGTGATCTCCCAGCACTGACGACGAGGCAGGAGCTGGATTCTGGGGTGGTGTCCCAGCACTGACCATGAGACAGGAGCTGGATTCTGGGCTGATGTTCCAGCACTGACCATGAGACAGGAGCTGATGTCCGTGTGATATCCTAGTAGTGACCATGAGGCAGGAGCTGGATTACGGGGTGATGTCCCAGCACTGACCATGAAGCAGGAGCTGGATTCTGGGGTGATGTCCCAGCACGGACCATGAGACAGGAGCTGGATTCTGGGGTGATGTCCCAGCACTGACCATGAGACAGGAGCTGATTTCGGAGTGATATCCTACCACTGACCATGAGGCAGGATCTGGATTCTGGGGTGATGTCCCAGCACGGACCACGAGACAGGAGCTGGATTCCATGGTGATGTCCCAGCACTGACCACGAGGCAGGAGCTGGATTCTGGGATGATGTCCCACCACTGACCACGAGGCAGAAGCTGGATTCTGGGGTGATGTCCCAGCACTGACCACGAGGCAGGAGCTGGATTCTGGGGTGATGTCCCAAAACTGACCATGAGACAGGAGCTGGATTCTGGGGTGATGTCCCATCTCTTACCATGAGGCAGGAGCAGGATTCTGGGGTGATGTCCTTATCACCGACCCTGAGACAGGAGCTGGATTCTGTAGTGATGTCCCAACACTGACCATGAGACTGGAGCTGGAGTCTGGGGTGATGTCCCAGCACTGACCATGAGGCAGGAGCTGGATTCTGGAGTGATGTCCCAGCACTGACCATGAGGCAGGAGCTGGATTCTGGGGTGATGTCCCAACACTGACCATGAGACTGGAGCTGGAGTCTGGGGTGATGTCCCAGCACTGACCATGAGGCAGGAGCTGGATTCTGGGGTGATGTCCGTATCACCGACCATGAGACAGGATCAGGATTCCGGGGTGATGTTCCACCAGTGATCATGAGACAGGAGCTAGATTCCGGGGTGATGTCCTCCACTGACCATGAGGCAGGAGCTGGATTCTGGGGTGATGTCCCAGCAATGACCATGAGGCAGGAGATGGATTCTGGGGTGATGTCCCAGCACTGAGCATGAGACAGGAGATGATTTAGGAGTGATGTCCCAACACTGACCAGGAGGCATGAGCTGGATTCTGGGATGATGTCCCAGCACTGACCATGAGGCAGGAGCTGGATTCTGGGGTGATGTCCCAGCACTGACGACGAGGCAGGAGCTGGATTCTGTGGTGATGTCCCAACATGGACCACGAGGCTGGAGCTGGATTCTGGGATGATGTCCCAGCACTGAACATGAGGAATGAGCTGGATTCTGGGATGATGTCCCAGCACTGACCATGAGGCAGGAGCTGGATTCTGGGGTGATTTCCAAGCACTGACGACGAGGCAGGAGCTGGATTCTGTGGTGATGTCCCCACACTGACCATGAGACAGGAGCTGATGTCGCAGTTATATCCTATCACTGACCATCAGGCAGGAGCTGGATTCTGGGGTGATGTTCCAGCGCTGACCACGAGGCAGGCCTGATTTCGGAGTGATATCCTAGCACTGACTATGAGACAGGATCTGGATTCTGGGGTGATGTACCAGCACTGATCATTAGACAGGAGCTGGATTCCGTGGTGATGTCGCAGCATGGACCATGAGGCAGGAGCTGGGTTCTGGGGTGATGTCCTTACACTGACCATGAGACAGGAGCTGGATTATGGGGTGCTGTCCCAGCACTGACCATGAGGCAGGAGCTGGATACCGGGGTGATGTCCGTATCACCGACCATGAGACAAGAGCTGGATTCCGGGGTGATGTCCCACCACTGAGCATGAGGCAGGAGCTGGATTCTGGGGTGATGTCCTAACACTGACCATGAGGCAGGAGCTGGATCCTGTAGTGATGTCCCAACACTGACCATGAGACAGGAGCTGGATTCTGGGATGATGTCCGTATCACTGACCATGAGGTAGGAGCTGGATTCTGGGGTGATGTCCAGCACTGACTATGAGGCAGGAGCTGGATTCTGGGATGATATCCCAGCACTGAACATGAGGCATGAGCTAGATTCTGGGGTGATGTCCCAGCACTGACCATGAGGCAGGAGCTGGATTCTGGGGTGATCTCCCAGCACTGACGACGAGGCAGGAGCTGGATTCTGGGGTGATGTCCCAGCACTGACCATGAGACAGGAGCTGGATTCTGGGCTGATGTTCCAGCACTGACCATGAGACAGGAGCTGATGTCCGTGTGATATCCTAGTAGTGACCATGAGGCAGGAGCTGGATTACGGGGTGATGTCCCAGCACTGACCATGAAGCAGGAGCTGGATTCTGGGGTGATGTCCCAGCACGGACCATGAGACAGGAGCTGGATTCTGGGGTGATGTCCCAGCACTGACCATGAGACAGGAGCTGATTTCGGAGTGATATCCTACCACTGACCATGAGGCAGGATCTGGATTCTGGGGTGATGTCCCAGCACTGACCACGAGGCAGGAGCTGGATTCTGGGATGATGTCCCACCACTGACCA
The DNA here is from genome assembly GCF_030028105.1 of Mobula birostris. Taxonomy (NCBI): domain Eukaryota; kingdom Metazoa; phylum Chordata; class Chondrichthyes; order Myliobatiformes; family Myliobatidae; genus Mobula; species Mobula birostris. Next base: position 152,072 of record NW_027278566.1, on the reverse strand, counting down.
CGAGGCAGAAGCTGGATTCTGGGGTGATGTTCCAGCGCTGATCACGAGGCAGGCCTGGATTCTGGGGTGATATCCCAACACTGACCATGAGGCAGGAGCTGGATTCTGGGATGATGCCCGTCACTGACCATGAGGTATGAGCTGGATTCTGGGGTGATGTCCCAGCACTGGCCATGAGGCAGGAGCTGGATTCTGGGGTGATGTCCGAGCACTGACCATGAGACAGGAGCTGATTTTGGAGTGATATCCTAGCACTGACCGTGAGGCAGGAGCTGGATTCTGGGGTGATGTCCCAGCACTGACCACGAGGCAGGAGCTGGATTCTGGGGTGATGTTCCAGCGCTGATCACGAGGCAGGCCTGGATTCTGGGGTGATATCCCAACACTGACCATGGGGCAGGAGCTGGATTCTGGGATGATGCCCGTCACTGACCATGAGGTATGAGCTGGATTCTGGGGTGATGTCCCAGCACTGGCCATGAGGCAGGAGCTGGATTCAGGGGTGATGTCCGAGCACTGATCATTAGACAGGAGCTGGATTCCGTGGTGATGTCGCAGCATGGACCATGAGGCAGGAGCTGAGTTCTGGGGTGATGTCCTTACACTGACCATGAGACAGGAACTGGATTATGGGGTGCTGTCCCAGCACTGACCATGAGGCAGGAGCTGGATACCGGGGTGATGTCCGTATCACCGACCATGAGACAGGAGCTGGATTCCGGGGTGATGTCCCACCACTGACCATGAGACAGGAGCTGGATTCTGCGGTGATGTCCCAGCACTGACCATGAGGCAGGAGCTGGATTCTGGGGTGATGTCCCAGCACTGACCTTGAGACAGGAGCTGGATTCTGGGCTGATGTTCCAGCACTGACCATGAGACAGGAGCTGATGTCCGTATGATATCCTAATAGTGACCATGAGGCAGGAGCTGGATTCTGGGGTGATGTCACTCTCACTGACCATGAGACAGGTGCTGGATTACGGGGTGATGTCCCAGCACTGACCATGAAGCAGGAGCTGGATTCTGGGGTGATGTCCCAGCACGGACCATGAGACAGGAGCTGGATTCTGGGGTGATGTCCCAGCACTGACCATGAGACAGGAGCTGATTTCGGAGTGACATCCTACCACTGACCATGAGGCAGGATCTGGATTCTGGGGTGATGTCCCAGCACGGACCACGAGACAGGAGCTGGATTCCATGGTGATGTCCCAGCACTGACCACGAGGCAGGAGCTGGATTCTGGGGTGATGTCCCAGCACTGACCATGAGACAGAAGCTGATGTCCGAGTGATATCCTAGCTGTGACCATGAGGAGGGAGCTGGATTCTGGGGTGATGTCACTATCAGTGACCATGAGACAGGAGCTGGATTACGGGGTGATGTCCCACAACTGACCATGAGGCAGAAGCTGGATTCTGGGGTGATGTCCTAACACGGACCATGAGACAGGAGCTGGATTGTGGGGTGATGTCCCTATCACTGACCATGAGGCAGGATCTGTATTCTGGGGTGATGTCCCAGCATTGACTATGAGACAGGAGCTGGATTCTGGGGTGATGTCCCAGAACTGACCATGAGACAGGAGCTGATTTCGGAGTGATATCCTAGCACTGACCATGAGGCAGGAGCTGGATTCGGGGGTGATGTCCCAGCACTGACCACGAGGCTGGAGCTAGATTCTGGGATGATGTCCCAGCACTGACCATGAGGCAGGAGCTGGATTCTGGAATGATGTCCCAGCACTGACCATGAGGCAGGAGGTGGATTCTGCGGTGATGTCCCAGCACTGATGACGAGGCAGGAGCTGGATTCTGGGGTGATGTCCCAGCACTGACCATGAGACAGGAGCTGATGGCCGAGTGATATCCTAGCACTGACCATCAGGCAGGTGCTGGATTCTGGAGTGATGTCACTATCACCGACCATGAGACAGAAGCGGAATTCTGGGGTGATGTCCCAGCACTGACCATGAGGCAGGAGCTGGATTCTGGGGTGATGTTCCAGCGCTGACCATGAGGCAGGAGCTGGATTCTGGGGTGATGTTCCAGCGCTGACCATGAGGCAGGAGATGGATTCTGGGGTGATGTCCCAGCACGGACCATGAGACAGGAGCTGGATTCTGGGGTGATGTCCCAGCACTGACCATGAGACAGGAGCTGATTTCGGAGTGATATCCTACCACTGACCATGAGGCAGGATCTGGATTCTGGGGTGATGTCCCAGCACGGACCACGAGACAGGAGCTGGATTCCATGGTGATGTCCCAGCACTGACCACGAGGCAGGAGCTGGATTCTGGGATGATGTCCCACCACTGACCACGAGGCAGAAGCTGGATTCTGGGGTGATGTCCCAGCACTGACCACGAGGCAGGAGCTGGATTCTGGGGTGATGTCCCAAAACTGACCATGAGACAGGAGCTGGATTCTGGGGTGATGTCCCATCTCTTACCATGAGGCAGGAGCAGGATTCTGGGGTGATGTCCTTATCACCGACCCTGAGACAGGAGCTGGATTCTGTAGTGATGTCCCAACACTGACCATGAGACTGGAGCTGGAGTCTGGGGTGATGTCCCAGCACTGACCATGAGGCAGGAGCTGGATTCTGGAGTGATGTCCCAGCACTGACCATGAGGCAGGAGCTGGATTCTGGGGTGATGTCCCAACACTGACCATGAGACTGGAGCTGGAGTCTGGGGTGATGTCCCAGCACTGACCATGAGGCAGGAGCTGGATTCTGGGGTGATGTCCGTATCACCGACCATGAGACAGGATCAGGATTCCGGGGTGATGTTCCACCAGTGATCATGAGACAGGAGCTAGATTCCGGGGTGATGTCCTCCACTGACCATGAGGCAGGAGCTGGATTCTGGGGTGATGTCCCAGCAATGACCATGAGGCAGGAGATGGATTCTGGGGTGATGTCCCAGCACTGAGCATGAGACAGGAGATGATTTAGGAGTGATGTCCCAACACTGACCAGGAGGCATGAGCTGGATTCTGGGATGATGTCCCAGCACTGACCATGAGGCAGGAGCTGGATTCTGGGGTGATGTCCCAGCACTGACGACGAGGCAGGAGCTGGATTCTGTGGTGATGTCCCAACATGGACCACGAGGCTGGAGCTGGATTCTGGGATGATGTCCCAGCACTGAACATGAGGAATGAGCTGGATTCTGGGATGATGTCCCAGCACTGACCATGAGGCAGGAGCTGGATTCTGGGGTGATTTCCAAGCACTGACGACGAGGCAGGAGCTGGATTCTGTGGTGATGTCCCCACACTGACCATGAGACAGGAGCTGATGTCCGAGTTTTATCCTATCACTGACCATGAGGTAGGAGCTGGATTCTGGGATGATGCCCAGCACTGACCATGAGGGATGAGCTAGATTCCTGGGTGATGTCCCAGCACTGGCCATGAGGCAGGAGCTGGATTCTGGGATGATGCCCAGCACTGACCATGAGGCATGAGCTGGATTCTTGGGTGATGTCCCAGCACTGGCCATGTGGCAGGAGCTGGATTCTGGGGTGATGTCCCAGCACTGACCGTGAGACAGAATCTGATGTCCGAATGATATCCTAGCAGTGACCATGAGGCAGGAGCTGGATTCTGGGGTGATGTCCTAACACGGACCATGAGACAGGAGCTGGATTGTGGGGTGATGTCCCTATCACTGACCATGAGGCAGGATCTGTATTCTGGGGTGATGTACCAGCACTGACCATGAGACAGGTGCTGATTTCGGAGTGATATCCTAGCACTGACCATGAGGCAGGATCTGGATTCTGGGGTGATGTCCCAGCACTGACTATGAGGCAGGAGCTGGATTCGGGGGTGATGTCCCAGAACTGACCACGGGGCTGGAGCTGGATTCTGGGATGATGTCCCAGCACTGACCATGAGGCATGAGCTGGATTCTGGAATGATGTCCCAGCACTGTCCATGAGGCAGGAGGTGGATTCTGGGGTGATGTCCCAGCACTGAAGATGAGGCAGGAGCTGGATTCTGGGGTGATGTCCCAGCTCTGACCATGAGACAGGAGCTGATGTCCGAGTGATATCCTAGCACTGACCATCAGGCAGGTGCTGGTTTCTGGGGTGATGTCACTATCACCGACCATGAGACAGAAGCTGAATTCTGGGGTGATTTCCCAGCACTGACTATGAGGCATGAGCTGTATTCCGGGGTGATGTCCCAGCACTGACCACGAGGCAGGAGCTGGATTCTGGGGTGATGTTCCAGCGCTGATCACGAGGCAGGCCTGGATTCTGGGGTGATGTCACAGCACTGGCCATGAGGCAGGAGCTGGATTCTGGGATGATGCCCGTCACTGACCATGAGACAGGAGCTGATTTCGGAGTGATGTCCCACCAGTGATCATGAGACAGGAGCTGGATTCCGGGGTGATGCCCTCCACTGACCATGAGGCAGGAGCTGGATTCTGGGGTGATGTCCCAGCAATGACCATGAGGCAGGAGATGGGTTCTGGGGTGATGTCCCAGCACTGACCATGAGACAGGAGATGATTTAGGAGTGATGTCCCAACACTGACCAGGAGGCATGAGCTGGATTCTGGGATGATGTCCCAGCGCTGACCATGAGGCAGGAGCTGGATTCTGGGGTGATGTCCCAGCACTGACGACGAGGCAGGAGCTGGATTCTGTGGTGATGTCCCAACATGGACCACGAGGCTGGAGCTGGATTCTGGGATGATGTCCCAGCACTGACCATGAGGAATGAGCTGGATTCTGGGCTGATGTCCCAGCACTGACCATGAGGCAGGAGCTGGATTCTGGGGTGATTTCCCAGCACTGACGACGAGGCAGGAGCTGGATTCTGTGGTGATGTCCCCACACTGACCATGAGACAGGAGCTGATGTCCGAGTTATATCCTATCACTGACCATGAGGTAGGAGCTGGATTCTGGGATGATGCCCAGCACTGACCATGAGGCATGAGCTAGATTCCTGGGTGATGTCCCAGGACTGGCCATGAGGCAGGAGCTGGATTCTGGGATGATGCCCAGCACTGACCATGAGGCATGAGCTGGATTCTTGGGTGATGTCCCAGCACTGGCCATGTGGCAGGAGCTGGATTCTGGGGTGATATCCCAGCACTGACCATGAGACAGGAGCTGATTTCGGAGTGATATCCTAGCACAGACCGTGAGGCAGGAGCTGGATTCTGGGGTGATGTCCCAGCACTGACCATGAAGCAGGAGCTGGATTCTGGGGTGATGTCCCAGCACTGACCGTGAGACAGAAGCTGATGTCCGAGTGATATCCTAGCAGTGACCATGAGGCAGGAGCTGGATTCTGGGGTGATGTCACTATCACTGACCATGAGATAGGAGCTGGATTCCGCGGTGATGTCCCACCACTGACCATGAGGCAGGAGCTGGATTCTGGGGTGATGTCCTAACACTGACCATGAGACAGGAGCTGGATTCTGGGGTGATGTCCCAGCACTGACCATGAGGCAGGAGCTGGATTCTGGAGTGATGTCCCAGTACTGACCATGAGGCAGGAGCTGGATTCTGGGGTGATGTCCGTATCACCGACCATGAGACAGGATCAGGATTCCGGGGTGATGTCCCACCAGTGATCATGAGACAGGAACTGGATTCCGGGGTGATGTCCTCCACTGACCATGAGGCAGGAGCTGGATTCTGGGGTGATGTCCCAGCAATGACCATGAGGCAGGAGATGGATTCTGGGGTGATGTCCCAGCACTGACCATGAGGCAGGAGATTATTTAGGAGTGATGTCCCAACACTGACCAGGAGGCATGAGCTGGATTCTGGGATGATGTCCCAGCACTGACCATGAGGCAGGAGCTGGATTCTGGGGTGATGTCCCAGCACTGACGACGAGGCAGGAGCTGGATTCTGTGGTGATGTCCCAACATGGACCACGAGGCTGGAGCTGGATTCTGGGATGATGTCCCAGCACTGACCATGAGGAATGAGCTGGATTCTGGGATGATGTCCCAGCACTGACCATGAGGCAGGAGCTGGATTCTGGGGTGATTTCCCAGCACTGACGACGAGGCAGGAGCTGGATTCTGTGGTGATGTCCCCACACTGACCATGAGACAGGAGCTGATGTCCGAGTTATATCCTTTCACTGACCATGAGGTAGGAGCTGGATTCTGGGATGATGCCCAGCACTGACCATGAGGCATGAGCTGGATTCTTGGGTGATGTCCCAGCACTGGCCATGTGGCAGGAGCTGGATTCTGGGGTGATATCCCAGCACTGACCATGAGACAGGAGCTGATTTTGGAGTGATATCCTAGCACTGACCGTGAGGCAGGAGCTGGATTCTGGGGTGATGTCCCAGCACTGACCATGAAGCAGGAGCTGGATTCTGGGGTGATGTCCCAGCACTGACCGTGAGACAGAAGCTGATGTCCGAGTGATATCCTAGCAGTGACCATGAGGCAGGAGCTGGATTCTGGGGTGATGTCACTATCACTGACCATGAGATAGGAGCTGGATTCCGCGGTGATGTCCCACCACTGACCATGAGGCAGGAGCTGGATTCTGGGGTGATGTCCTAACACTGACCATGAGACAGGAGCTGGATTCTGGGGTGATGTCCCAGCACTGACCATGAGGCAGGAGCTGGATTCCGGGGTGATGTCCCAGTACTGACCATGAGGCAGGAGCTGGATTCTGGGGTGATGTCCCAGCAATGACCATGAGGCAGGAGATGGATTCTGGGGTGATGTCCCAGCACTGACCATGAGACAGGAGATTATTTAGGAGTGATGTCCCAACACTGACCAGGAGGCATAAGATGGATTCTGGGATGATGTCCCAGCACTGACGACGAGGCAGGAGCTGGATTCTGTGGTGATGTCCCAACATGGACCACGAGGCTGGAACTGGATTCTGGGATGATGTCCCAGCACTGACCATGAGGAATGAGTTGGATTCTGGGATGATGTCCCAGCACTGACCATGAGGCAGGAGATGGATTCTGGGGTGATTTCCCAGCACTGACGACGAGGCAGGAGCTGGATTCTGTGGTGATGTCCCCACACTGACCATGAGACAGGAGCTGATGTCCGAGTTATATCCTATCACTGACCATGAGGTAGGAGCTGGATTCTGGGATGATGCCCAGCACTGACCATGAGGCATGAGCTAGATTCCTGGGTGATGTCCCAGCACTGGCCATGAGGCAGGAGCTGGATTCTGGGATGATGCCCAGCACTGACCATGAGGCATGAGCTGATGTCCGAGTGATATCCTAGCACTGACCGTGAGGCAGGAGCTGGATTCTGGGGTGATGTCCCAGCACTGACCATGAAGCAGGAGCTGGATTCTGGGGTGATGTCCCAGCACTGACCGTGAGACAGAAGCTGATGTCCGAGTGATATCCTAGCAGTGACCATGAGGCAGGAGCTGGATTCTGGGGTGATGTCACTATCACTGACCATGAGATAGGAGCTGGATTACGGGGTGATGTCCCATAACTGACCATGAGGCAGAAGCTGGATTCTGGGGTGATGTCCTAACACGGACCATGAGACAGGAGCTGGATTGTGGGGTGATGTCCCTATCACTGACCGTGAGGCAGGATCTGTATTCTGGGGTGATGTCCCAGAACTGACAATGAGACAGGAGCTGATTTCGGAGTGATATCCTAGCACTGACCATGAGGCAGGATCTGGATTCTGGGGTGATGTCCCAGCACTGACTATGAGGCAGGAGCTGGATTCGGGGGTGATGTCCCAGAACTGACCACGGGGCTGGAGCTGGATTCTGGGATGATGTCCCAGCACTGACCATGAGGCAGGAGCTGGATTCTGGAGTGATGTCCCAGTACTGACCATGAGGCAGGAGCTGGATTCTGGGGTGATGTCCGTATCACCGACCATGAGACAGGATCAGGATTCCGGGGTGATGTCCCACCAGTGATCATGAGACAGGAACTGGATTCCGGGGTGATGTCCTCCACTGACCATGAGGCAGGAGCTGGATTCTGGGGTGATGTCCCAGCAATGACCATGAGGCAGGAGATGGATTCTGGGGTGATGTCCCAGCACTGACCATGAGACAGGAGATTATTTAGGAGTGATGTCCCAACACTGACCAGGAGGCATGAGCTGGATTCTGGGATGATGTCCCAGCACTGACCATGAGGCAGGAGCTGGATTCTGGGGTGATGTCCCAGCACTGACGACGAGGCAGGAGCTGGATTCTGTGGTGATGTCCCAACATGGACCACGAGGCTGGAGCTGGATTCTGGGATGATGTCCCAGCACTGACCATGAGGAATGAGCTGGATTCTGGGATGATGTCCCAGCACTGACCATGAGGCAGGAGCTGGATTCTGGGGTGATTTCCCAGCACTGACGACGAGGCAGGAGCTGGATTCTGTGGTGATGTCCCCACACTGACCATGAGACAGGAGCTGATGTCCGAGTTATATCCTTTCACTGACCATGAGGTAGGAGCTGGATTCTGGGATGATGCCCAGCACTGACCATGAGGCATGAGCTGGATTCTTGGGTGATGTCCCAGCACTGGCCATGTGGCAGGAGCTGGATTCTGGGGTGATATCCCAGCACTGACCATGAGACAGGAGCTGATTTTGGAGTGATATCCTAGCACTGACCGTGAGGCAGGAGCTGGATTCTGGGGTGATGTCCCAGCACTGACCATGAAGCAGGAGCTGGATTCTGGGGTGATGTCCCAGCACTGACCGTGAGACAGAAGCTGATGTCGAATGATATCCTAGCAGTGACCATGAGGCAGGAGCTGGATTCTGGGGTGATGTCACTATCACTGACCATGAGATAGGAGCTGGATTCCGCGGTGATGTCCCACCACTGACCATGAGGCAGGAGCTGGATTCTGGGGTGATGTCCTAACACTGACCATGAGACAGGAGCTGGATTCTGGGGTGATGTCCCAGCACTGACCATGAGACAGGAGCTGGATTCCGGGTGATGTCCCAGTACTGACCATGAGGCAGGAGCTGGATTCTGGGGTGATGTCCCAGCAATGACCATGAGGCAGGAGATGGATTCTGGGGTGATGTCCCAGCACTGACCATGAGACAGGAGATTATTTAGGAGTGATGTCCCAACACTGACCAGGAGGCATAAGATGGATTCTGGGATGATGTCCCAGCACTGACGACGAGGCAGGAGCTGGATTCTGTGGTGATGTCCCAACATGGACCACGAGGCTGGAGCTGGATTCTGGGATGATGTCCCAGCACTGACCATGAGGAATGAGTTGGATTCTGGGATGATGTCCCAGCACTGACCATGAGGCAGGAGATGGATTCTGGGGTGATTTCCCAGCACTGACGACGAGGCAGGAGCTGGATTCTGTGGTGATGTCCCCACACTGACCATGAGACAGGAGCTGATGTCCGAGTTATATCCTATCACTGACCATGAGGTAGGAGCTGGATTCTGGGATGATGCCCAGCACTGACCATGAGGCATGAGCTAGATTCCTGGGTGATGTCCCAGCACTGACCGTGAGGCAGGAGCTGGATTCTGGGGTGATGTCCCAGCACTGACCATGAAGCAGGAGCTGGATTCTGGGGTGATGTCCCAGCACTGACCGTGAGACAGAAGCTGATGTCCGAGTGATATCCTAGCAGTGACCATGAGGCAGGAGCTGGATTCTGGGGTGATGTCACTATCACTGACCATGAGATAGGAGCTGGATTACGGGGTGATGTCCCATAACTGACCATGAGGCAGAAGCTGGATTCTGGGGTGATGTCCTAACACGGACCATGAGACAGGAGCTGGATTGTGGGGTGATGTCCCTATCACTGACCGTGAGGCAGGATCTGTATTCTGGGGTGATGTCCCAGAACTGACAATGAGACAGGAGCTGATTTCGGAGTGATATCCTAGCACTGACCATGAGGCAGGATCTGGATTCTGGGGTGATGTCCCAGCACTGACTATGAGGCAGGAGCTGGATTCGGGGGTGATGTCCCAGAACTGACCACGGGGCTGGAGCTGGATTCTGGGATGATGTCCCAGCACTGACCATGAGGCATGAGCTGGATTCTGGAATGATGTCCCAGCACTGTCCATGAGGCAGGAGCTGGATTCTGGGGTGATGTCCTAACACTGACCATGAGGCAGGAGCTGGATCCTGTAGTGATGTCCCAACACTGACCATGAGACAGGAGCTGGATTCTGGGATGATGTCCGTATCACTGACCATGAGGTAGGAGCTGGATTCTGGGGTGATGTCCAGCACTGACTATGAGGCAGGAGCTGGATTCTGGGATGATATCCCAGCACTGAACATGAGGCATGAGCTAGATTCTGGGGTGATGTCCCAGCACTGACCATGAGGCAGGAGCTGGATTCTGGGGTGATCTCCCAGCACTGACGACGAGGGAGGAGCTGGATTCTGGGGTGATGTCCCAGCACTGACCATGAGACAGGAGCTGGATTCTGGGCTGATGTTCCAGCACTGACCATGAGACAGGAGCTGATGTCCGTGTGATATCCTAGTAGTGACCATGAGGCAGGAGCTGGATTACGGGGTGATGTCCCAGCACTGACCATGAAGCAGGAGCTGGATTCTGGGGTGATGTCCCAGCACGGACCATGAGACAGGAGCTGGATTCTGGGGTGATGTCCCAGCACTGACCATGAGACAGGAGCTGATTTCGGAGTGATATCCTACCACTGACCATGAGGCAGGATCTGGATTCTGGGGTGATGTCCCAGCACGGACCACGAGACAGGAGCTGGATTCCATGGTGATGTCCCAGCACTGACCACGAAGCAGGAGCTGGATTCTGGGATGATGTCCCACCACTGACCACGAGGCAGAAGCTGGATTCTGGGGTGATGTCCCAGCACTGACCACGAGGCAGGAGCTGGATTCTGGGGTGATGTCCCAAAACTGACCATGAGACAGGAGCTGGATTCTGGGGTGATGTCCCATCTCTTACCATGAGGCAGGAGCAGGATTCTGGGGTGATGTCCTTATCACCGACCCTGAGACAGGAGCTGGATTCTGTAGTGATGTCCCAACACTGACCATGAGACTGGAGCTGGAGTCTGGGGTGATGTCCCAGCACTGACCATGAGGCAGGAGCTGGATTCTGGAGTGATGTCCCAGTACTGACCATGAGGCAGGAGCTGGATTCTGGGGTGATGTCCGTATCACCGACCATGAGACAGGATCAGGATTCCGGGGTGATGTTCCACCAGTGATCATGAGACAGGAGCTAGATTCCGGGGTGATGTCCTCCACTGACCATGAGGCAGGAGCTGGATTCTGGGGTGATGTCCCAGCAATGACCATGAGGCAGGAGATGGATTCTGGGGTGATGTCCCAGCACTGAGCATGAGACAGGAGATGATTTAGGAGTGATGTCCCAACACTGACCAGGAGGCATGAGCTGGATTCTGGGATGATGTCCCAGCACTGACCATGAGGCAGGAGCTGGATTCTGGGTGATGTCCCAGCACTGACGACGAGGCAGGAGCTGGATTCTGTTGTGATGTCCCAACATGGACCACGAGGCTGGAGCTGGATTCTGGGATGATGTCCCAGCACTGAACATGAGGAATGAGCTGGATTCTGGGATGATGTCCCAGCACTGACCATGAGGCAGGAGCTGGATTCTGGGGTGATTTCCAAGCACTGACGACGAGGCAGGAGCTGGATTCTGTGGTGATGTCCCCACACTGACCATGAGACAGGAGCTGATGTCCGAGTTTTATCCTATCACTGACCATGAGGTAGGAGCTGGATTCTGGGATGATGCCCAGCACTGACCATGAGGCATGAGCTAGATTCCTGGGTGATGTCCCAGCACTGGCCATGAGGCAGGAGCTGGATTCTGGGATGATGCCCAGCACTGACCATGAGGCATGAGCTGGATTCTTGGGTGATGTCCCAGCACTGGCCATGTGGCAGGAGCTGGATTCTGGGGTGATATCCCAGCACTGACCATGAGACAGGAGCTGATTTCGGAGTGATATCCTAGCACAGACCGTGAGGCAGGAGCTGGATTCTGGGGTGATGTCCCAGCACTGACCATGAAGCAGGAGCTGGATTCTGGGGTGATGTCCCAGCACTGACCGTGAGACAGAAGCTGATGTCCGAGTGATATCCTAGCAGTGACCATGAGGCAGGAGCTGGATTCTGGGGTGATGTCACTATCACTGACCATGAGATAGGAGCTGGATTCCGCGGTGATGTCCCACCACTGACCATGAGGCAGGAAGCTGGATTCTGGGGTGATGTCCTAACACTGACCATGAGACAGGAGCTGGATTCTGGGGTGATGTCCCAGCACTGACCATGAGGCAGGAGCTGGATTCTGGAGTGATGTCCCAGTACTGACCATGAGGCAGGAGCTGGATTCTGGGGTGATGTCCGTATCACCGACCATGAGACAGGATCAGGATTCCGGGGTGATGTCCCACCAGTGATCATGAGACAGGAACTGGATTCCGGGGTGATGTCCTCCACTGACCATGAGGCAGGAGCTGGATTCTGGTGTGATGTCCCAGCAATGACCATGAGGCAGGAGATGGATTCTGGGGTGATGTCCCAGCACTGACCATGAGACAGGAGATTATTTAGGAGTGATGTCCCAACACTGACCAGGAGGCATGAGCTGGATTCTGGGATGATGTCCCAGCACTGACCATGAGGCAGGAGCTGGATTCTGGGGTGATGTCCCAGCACTGACGACGAGGCAGGAGCTGGATTCTGTGGTGATGTCCCAACATGGACCACGAGGCTGGAGCTGGATTCTGGGATGATGTCCCAGCACTGACCATGAGGAATGAGCTGGATTCTGGGATGATGTCCCAGCACTGACCATGAGGCAGGAGCTGGATTCTGGGGTGATTTCCCAGCACTGACGACGAGGCAGGAGCTGGATTCTGTGGTGATGTCCCCACACTGACCATGAGACAGGAGCTGATGTCCGAGTTATATCCTTTCACTGACCATGAGGTAGGAGCTGGATTCTGGGATGATGCCAGCACTGACCATGAGGCATGAGCTAGATTCTTGGGTGATGTCCCAGCACTGGCCATGTGGCAGGAGCTGGATTCTGGGGTGATATCCCAGCACTGAACATGAGACAGGAGCTGATTTTGGAGTGATATCCTAGCACTGACCGTGAGGCAGGAGCTGGATTCTGGGGTGATGTCCCAGCACTGACCATGAAGCAGGAGCTGGATTCTGGGGTGATGTCCAGCACTGACCGTGAGACAGAAGCTGATGTCCGAGTGATATCCTAGCAGTGACCATGAGGCAGGAGCTGGATTCTGGGGTGATGTCACTATCACTGACCATGAGATAGGAGCTGGATTCCGCGGTGATGTCCCACCACTGACCATGAGGCAGGAGCTGGATTCTGGGGTGATGTCCTAACACTGACCATGAGACAGGAGCTGGATTCTGGGGTGATGTCCCAGCACTGACCATGAGGCAGGAGCTGGATTCCGGGGTGATGTCCCAGTACTGACCATGAGGCAGGAGCTGGATTCTGGGGTGATGTCCCAGCAATGACCATGAGGCAGGAGATGGATTCTGGGGTGATGTCCCAGCACTGACCATGAGACAGGAGATTATTTAGGAGTGATGTCCCAACACTGACCAGGAGGCATAAGATGGATTCTGGGATGATGTCCCAGCACTGACGACGAGGCAGGAGCTGGATTCTGTGGTGATGTCCCAACATGGACCACGAGGCTGGAGCTGGATTCTGGGATGATGTCCCAGCACTGACCATGAGGAATGAGTTGGATTCTGGGATGATGTCCCAGCACTGACCATGAGGCAGGAGATGGATTCTGGGGTGATTTCCCAGCACTGACGACGAGGCAGGAGCTGGATTCTGTGGTGATGTCCCCACACTGACCATGAGACAGGAGCTGATGTCCGAGTTATATCCTATCACTGACCATGAGGTAGGAGCTGGATTCTGGGATGATGCCCAGCACTGACCATGAGGCATGAGCTAGATTCCTGGGTGATGTCCCAGCACTGGCCATGAGGCAGGAGCTGGATTCTGGGATGATGCCCAGCACTGACCATGAGGCATGAGCTGATGTCCGAGTGATATCCTAGCACTGACCGTGAGGCAGGAGCTGGATTCTGGGGTGATGTCCAGCACTGACCATGAAGCAGGAGCTGGATTCTGGGGTGATGTCCCAGCACTGACCGTGAGACAGAAGCTGATGTCCGAGTGATATCCTAGCAGTGACCATGAGGCAGGAGCTGGATTCTGGGGTGATGTCACTATCACTGACCATGAGATAGGAGCTGGATTACGGGGTGATGTCCCATAACTGACCATGAGGCAGAAGCTGGATTCTGGGTGATGTCCTAACACGGACCATGAGACAGGAGCTGGATTGTGGGGTGATGTCCCTATCACTGACCGTGAGGCAGGATCTGTATTCTGGGGTGATGTCCCAGAACTGACAATGAGACAGGAGCTGATTTCGGAGTGATATCCTAGCACTGACCATGAGGCAGGATCTGGATTCTGGGGTGATGTCCCAGCACTGACTATGAGGCAGGAGCTGGATTCGGGGGTGATGTCCCAGAACTGACCACGGGGCTGGAGCTGGATTCTGGGATGATGTCCCAGCACTGACCATGAGGCAGGAGCTGGATTCTGGAGTGATGTCCCAGTACTGACCATGAGGCAGGAGCTGGATTCTGGGGTGATGTCCGTATCACCGACCATGAGACAGGATCAGGATTCCGGGGTGATGTCCCACCAGTGATCATGAGACAGGAACTGGATTCCGGGGTGATGTCCTCCACTGACCATGAGGCAGGAGCTGGATTCTGGGGTGATGTCCCAGCAATGACCATGAGGCAGGAGATGGATTCTGGGGTGATGTCCCAGCACTGACCATGAGACAGGAGATTATTTAGGAGTGATGTCCCAACACTGACCAGGAGGCATGAGCTGGATTCTGGGATGATGTCCCAGCACTGACCATGAGGCAGGAGCTGGATTCTGGGGTGATGTCCCAGCACTGACGACGAGGCAGGAGCTGGATTCTGTGGTGATGTCCCAACATGGACCACGAGGCTGGAGCTGGATTCTGGGATGATGTCCCAGCACTGACCATGAGGCATGAGCTGGATTCTGGGGTGATTTCCCAGCACTGACGACGAGGCAGGAGCTGGATTCTGTGGTGATGTCCCCACACTGACCATGAGACAGGAGCTGATGTCCGAGTTATATCCTTTCACTGACCATGAGGTAGGAGCTGGATTCTGGGATGATGCCCAGCACTGACCATGAGGCATGAGCTGGATTCTTGGGTGATGTCCCAGCACTGGCCATGTGGCAGGAGCTGGATTCTGGGGTGATATCCCAGCACTGACCATGAGACAGGAGCTGATTTTGGAGTGATATCCTAGCACTGACCGTGAGGCAGGAGCTGGATTCTGGGTGATGTCCCAGCACTGACCATGAAGCAGGAGCTGGATTCTGGGGTGATGTCCCAGCACTGACCGTGAGACAGAAGCTGATGTCCGAGTGATATCCTAGCAGTGACCATGAGGCAGGAGCTGGATTCTGGGGTGATGTCACTATCACTGACCATGAGATAGGAGCTGGATTCCGCGTGATGTCCCACCACTGACCATGAGGCAGGAGCTGGATTCTGGGGTGATGTCCTAACACTGACCATGAGACAGGAGCTGGATTCTGGGGTGATGTCCCAGCACTGACCATGAGGCAGGAGCTGGATTCCGGGTGATCTCCCAGTACTGACCATGAGGCAGGAGCTGGATTCTGGGGTGATGTCCCAGCAATGACCATGAGGCAGGAGATGGATTCTGGGGTGATGTCCCAGCACTGACCATGAGACAGGAGATTATTTAGGAGTGATGTCCCGACCAGGAGGCATAAGATGGATTCTGGGATGATGTCCCAGCACTGACGACGAGGCAGGAGCTGGATTCTGTGGTGATGTCCCAACATGGACCACGAGGCTGGAGCTGGATTCTGGGATGATGTCCCAGCACTGACCATGAGGAATGAGTTGGATTCTGGGATGATGTCCCAGGACTGACCATGAGGCAGGAGATGGATTCTGGGGTGATTTCCCAGCACTGACGACGAGGCAGGAGCTGGATTCTGTGGTGATGTCCCCACACTGACCATGAGACAGGAGCTGATGTCCGAGTTATATCCTATCACTGACCATGAGGTAGGAGCTGGATTCTGGGATGATGCCCAGCACTGACCATGAGGCATGAGCTAGATTCCTGGGTGATGTCCCAGCACTGGCCATGAGGCAGGAGCTGGATTCTGGGATGATGCCCAACACTGACCATGAGGCATGAGCTGATGTCCGAGTGATATCCTAGCACTGACCGTGAGGCAGGAGCTGGATTCTGGGGTGATGTCCCAGCACTGACCATGAAGCAGGAGCTGGATTCTGGGGTGATGTCCCAGCACTGACCGTGAGACAGAAGCTGATGTCCGAGTGATATCCTAGCAGTGACCATGAGGCAGGAGCTGGATTCTGGGGTGATGTCACTATCACTGACCATGAGATAGGAGCTGGATTACGGGGTGATGTCCCATAACTGACCATGAGGCAGAAGCTGGATTCTGGGGTGATGTCCTAACACGGACCATGAGACAGGAGCTGGATTGTGGGGTGATGTCCCTATCACTGACCGTGAGGCAGGATCTGTATTCTGGGGTGATGTCCCAGAACTGACAATGAGACAGGAGCTGATTTCGGAGTGATATCCTAGCACTGACCATGAGGCAGGATCTGGATTCTGGGGTGATGTCCCAGCACTGACTATGAGGCAGGAGCTGGATTCGGGGGTGATGTCCCAGAACTGACCACGGGGCTGGAGCTGGATTCTGGGATGATGTCCCAGCACTGACCATGAGGCATGAGCTGGATTCTGGAATGATGTCCCAGCACTGTCCATGAGGCAGGAGCTGGATTCTGGGGTGATGTCCTAACACTGACCATGAGGCAGGAGCTGGATCCTGTAGTGATGTCCCAACACTGACCATGAGACAGGAGCTGGATTCTGGGATGATGTCCGTATCACTGACCATGAGGTAGGAGCTGGATTCTGGGGTGATGTCCAGCACTGACTATGAGGCAGGAGCTGGATTCTGGGATGATATCCCAGCACTGAACATGAGGCATGAGCTAGATTCTGGGGTGATGTCCCAGCACTGACCATGAGGCAGGAGCTGGATTCTGGGGTGATCTCCCAGCACTGACGACGAGGGAGGAGCTGGATTCTGGGGTGATGTCCCAGCACTGACCATGAGACAGGAGCTGGATTCTGGGCTGATGTTCCAGCACTGACCATGAGACAGGAGCTGATGTCCGTGTGATATCCTAGTAGTGACCATGAGGCAGGAGCTGGATTACGGGGTGATGTCCCAGCACTGACCATGAAGCAGGAGCTGGATTCTGGGGTGATGTCCCAGCACGGACCATGAGACAGGAGCTGGATTCTGGGGTGATGTCCCAGCACTGACCATGAGACAGGAGCTGATTTCGGAGTGATATCCTACCACTGACCATGAGGCAGGATCTGGATTCTGGGGTGATGTCCCAGCACGGACCACGAGACAGGAGCTGGATTCCATGGTGATGTCCCAGCACTGACCACGAGGCAGGAGCTGGATTCTGGGATGATGTCCCACCACTGACCACGAGGCAGAAGCTGGATTCTGGGGTGATGTCCCAGCACTGACCACGAGGCAGGAGCTGGATTCTGGGGTGATGTCCCAAAACTGACCATGAGACAGGAGCTGGATTCTGGGGTGATGTCCCATCTCTTACCATGAGGCAGGAGCAGGATTCTGGGGTGATGTCCTTATCACCGACCCTGAGACAGGAGCTGGATTCTGTAGTGATGTCCCAACACTGACCATGAGACTGGAGCTGGAGTCTGGGGTGATGTCCCAGCACTGACCATGAGGCAGGAGCTGGATTCTGGAGTGATGTCCCAGTACTGACCATGAGGCAGGAGCTGGATTCTGGGGTGATGTCCGTATCACCGACCATGAGACAGGATCAGGATTCCGGGGTGATGTTCCACCAGTGATCATGAGACAGGAGCTAGATTCCGGGGTGATGTCCTCCACTGACCATGAGGCAGGAGCTGGATTCTGGGGTGATGTCCCAGCAATGACCATGAGGCAGGAGATGGATTCTGGGGTGATGTCCCAGCACTGAGCATGAGACAGGAGATGATTTAGGAGTGATGTCCCAACACTGACCAGGAGGCATGAGCTGGATTCTGGGATGATGTCCCAGCACTGACCATGAGGCAGGAGCTGGATTCTGGGGTGATGTCCCAGCACTGACGACGAGGCAGGAGCTGGATTCTGTGGTGATGTCCCAACATGGACCACGAGGCTGGAGCTGGATTCTGGGATGATGTCCCAGCACTGAACATGAGGAATGAGCTGGATTCTGGGATGATGTCCCAGCACTGACCATGAGGCAGGAGCTGGATTCTGGGGTGATTTCCAAGCACTGACGACGAGGCAGGAGCTGGATTCTGTGGTGATGTCCCCACACTGACCATGAGACAGGAGCTGATGTCCGAGTTTTATCCTATCACTGACCATGAGGTAGGAGCTGGATTCTGGGATGATGCCCAGCACTGACCATGAGGCATGAGCTAGATTCCTGGGTGATGTCCCAGCACTGGCCATGAGGCAGGAGCTGGATTCTGGGGTGATGTCCTAACACGAACCATGAGACAGGAGCTGGATTGTGGGGTGATGTCCCTATCACTGACCATGAGGCAGGATCTGTATTCTGGGGTGATGTACCAGCACTGACCATGAGACAGGAGCTGATTTCGGAGTGATATCCTAGCACTGACCATAAGGCAGGATCTGGATTCTGGGGTGATGTCCCAGCACTGACTATGAGGCAGGAGCTGGATTCGGGGGTGATGTCCCACAACTGACCACGGGGCTGGAGCTGGATTCTGGGATGATGTCCCAGCACTGACCATGAGGCATGAGCTGGATTCTGGAATGATGTCCCAGCACTGTCCATGAGGCAGGAGGTGGATTCTGGGGTGATGTCCCAGCACTGAAGATGAGGTAGGAGCTGGATTCTGGGTTGATGTCCCAGCTCTGACCATGAGACAGGAGCTGATGTCCGAGTGATATCCTAGCACTGACCATCAGGCAGGTGCTGGTTTCTGGGGTGATGTCACTATCACCGACCATGAGACAGAAGCTGAATTCTGGGGTGATTTCCCAGCACTGACTATGAGGCATGAGCTGGATTCCGGGGTGATGTCCCAGCACTGACCACGAGGCAGGAGCTGGATTCTGGGGTGATGTTCCAGCGCTGATCACGAGGCAGGCCTGGATTCTGGGGTGATGTCACAGCACTGGCCATGAGGCAGGAGCTGGATTCTGGGATGATGCCCGTCACTGACCATGAGACAGGAGCTGATTTCGGAGTGATGTCCCACCAGTGATCATGAGACAGGAGCTGGATTCCGGGGTGATGCCCTCCACTGACCATGAGGTAGGAGCTGGATTCTGGGGTGATGTCCCAGCAATGACCATGAGGCAGGAGATGGGTTCTGGGGTGATGTCCCAGCACTGACCATGAGACAGGAGATGATTTAGGAGTGATGTCCCAACACTGACCAGGAGGCATGAGCTGGATTCTGGGATGATGTCCCAGCGCTGACCATGAGGCAGGAGCTGGATTCTGGGGTGATGTCCCAGCACTGACGACGAGGCAGGAGCTGGATTCTGTGGTGATGTCCCAACATGGACCACGAGGCTGGAGCTGGATTCTGGGATGATGTCCCAGCACTGACCATGAGGAATGAGCTGGATTCTGGGCTGATGTCCCAGCACTGACCATGAGGCAGGAGCTGGATTCTGGGGTGATTTCCCAGCACTGACGACGAGGAAGGAGCTGGATTCTGTGGTGATGTCCCCACACTGACCATGAGACAGGAGCTGATGTCCGAGTTATATCCTTTCACTGACCATGAGGTAGGAGCTGGATTCTGGGATGATGCCCAGCACTGACCATGAGGCATGAGCTAGATTCCTGGGTGATGTCCCAGCACTGGCCATGAGGCAGGAGCTGGATTCTGGGATGATGCCCAGCACTGACCATGAGGCATGAGCTGGATTCTTGGGTGATGTCCCAGCACTGGCCATGTGGCAGGA
Organism: Mobula birostris; assembly: GCF_030028105.1. Classification (NCBI taxonomy): domain Eukaryota; kingdom Metazoa; phylum Chordata; class Chondrichthyes; order Myliobatiformes; family Myliobatidae; genus Mobula; species Mobula birostris. The sequence continues at coordinate 131,864 of NW_027278566.1, read as the reverse complement.
GCTGGATTCTGGGGTGATATCCCAGCACTGACCATGAGACAGGAGCTGATTTTGGAGTGATATCCTAGCACTGACCGTGAGGCAGGAGCTGGATTCTGGGGTGATGTCCCAGCACTGACCATGAAGCAGGAGCTGGATTCTGGGGTGATGTCCCAGTACTGACCATGAGGCAGGAGCTGGATTCTGGGGTGATGTCCCAGCAATGACCATGAGGCAGGAGATGGATTCTGGGGTGATGTCCCAGCACCGACCATGAGACAGGAGATTATTTAGGAGTGATGTCCCAACACTGACCAGGAGGCATAAGATGGATTCTGGGATGATGTCCCAGCACTGACGACGAGGCAGGAGCTGGATTCTGTGGTGATGTCCCAACATGGACCACGAGGCTGGAGCTGGATTCTGGGATGATGTCCCAGCACTGACCATGAGGAATGAGTTGGATTCTGGGATGATGTCCCAGCACTGACCATGAGGCAGGAGATGGATTCTGGGGTGATTTCCCAGCACTGACGACGAGGCAGGAGCTGGATTCTGTGGTGATGTCCCCACACTGACCATGAGACAGGAGCTGATGTCCGAGTTATATCCTATCACTGACCATGAGGTAGGAGCTGGATTCTGGGATGATGCCCAGCACTGACCATGAGGCATGAGCTAGATTCCTGGGTGATGTCCCAGCACTGGCCATGAGGCAGGAGCTGGATTCTGGGATGATGCCCAGCACTGACCATGAGGCATGAGCTGATGTCCGAGTGATATCCTAGCACTGACCGTGAGGCAGGAGCTGGATTCTGGGGTGATGTCCCAGCACTGACCATGAAGCAGGAGCTGGATTCTGGGGTGATGTCCCAGCACTGACCGTGAGACAGAAGCTGATGTCCGAGTGATATCCTAGCAGTGACCATGAGGCAGGAGCTGGATTCTGGGGTGATGTCACTATCACTGACCATGAGATAGGAGCTGGATTACGGGGTGATGTCCCATAACTGACCATGAGGCAGAAGCTGGATTCTGGGGTGATGTCCTAACACGGACCATGAGACAGGAGCTGGATTGTGGGGTGATGTCCCTATCACTGACCGTGAGGCAGGATCTGTATTCTGGGGTGATGTCCCAGAACTGACAATGAGACAGGAGCTGATTTCGGAGTGATATCCTAGCACTGACCATGAGGCAGGATCTGGATTCTGGGGTGATGTCCCAGCACTGACTATGAGGCAGGAGCTGGATTCGGGGGTGATGTCCCAGAACTGACCACGGGGCTGGAGCTGGATTCTGGGATGATGTCCCAGCACTGTCCATGAGGCAGGAGGTGGATTCTGGGGTGATGTCCCAGCACTGACTATGAGGCAGGAGCTGGATTCGGGGGTGATGTCCCAGAACTGACCACGGGGCTGGAGCTGGATTCTGGAATGATGTCCCAGCACTGTCCATGAGGCAGGAGGTGGATTCTGGGGTGATGTCCCAGCACTGACGATGAGGCAGGAGCTGGATTCTGGGGTGATGTCCCAGCTCTGACCATGAGACAGGAGCTGATGTCCGAGTGATATCCTAGCACTGACCATCAGGCTGGTGCTGGTTTCTGAGGTGATGTCACTATCACCGACCATGAGACAGAAGCTGAATTCTGGGGTGATTTCCCAGCACTGACTATGAGGCATGAGCTGGATTCCGGGGTGATGTCCCAGCACTGACCACGAGGCAGGAGCTGGATTCTGGGGTGATGTTCCAGCGCTGATCACGAGGCAGGCCTGGATTCTGGGGTGATGTCACAGCACTGGCCATGAGGCAGGAGCTGGATTCTGGGATGATGCCCGTTACTGACCATGAGACAGGAGCTGATTTCGGAGTGATATCCTAGCACTGACCGGGAGGCAGGAGCTGGATTCTGGGGTGATGTCTCAGCTCTGACCATTAGGCAGGCCTGGATTCTGGGATGATGTCCCAGCACGGACCATGAGGCAGGAGCTGGGTTCTGGGGTGATGTCCTTACACTGACCATGAGACAGGAGCTGGATTATGGGGTGCTGTCCCAGCACTGACCATGAGGCAGGAGCTGGATACCGGGGTGATGTCCGTATCACCGACCATGAGACAGGAGCTGGATTCCGGGGTGATGTCCCAGCACTGACCATGAGGCAGGAGCTGGATTCTGGGGTGATGTCCCAGCACTGACGACGAGGCAGGAGCTGGATTCTGTGGTGATGTCCCAACATGGACCACGAGGCTGGAGCTGGATTCTGGGATGATGTCCCAGCACTGACCATGAGGAATGAGCTAGATTCTGGGATGATGTCCCACCACTGACTATGAGGCAGGAGCTGGATTCTGGGGTGATGTCCCAGCACTGACCGCGAGGCAGGAGCTGGACTCTGGGGTGATGTCACAGCACTGACCATGAAGCAGGAGCTGGATTCTGGGGTGATGTCCCAGCACTGACCATGAGTCAGGAGCTGGATTCTGGGGTGATGTCCCAGCACTGACCATGAGACAGGATCAGGATTCTGGGGTGATGTACCAGCACTGATCTTTAGACAGGAGCTGGATTCCGTGGTGATGTCCCAGCATGGACCATGAGGCAGGAGCTGGGTTCTGGGGTGATGTTCTTACCCTGACCATGAGACAGGAGCTGGATTCTGGGGTGATGTCCCATCTCTTACAATGAGCCAGGAGCTGGATTCCGTGGTGATGTCCCAACACTGACCAGGAGACAGGAGCTGGATTCTGGGATGATGCCCAGCACTGACCATGAGGCATGAGCTAGATTCCTGGGTGATGTCGCAGCACTGGCCATGAGGCAGGATCTGGATTCTGGGATGATGCCCAGCACTGGCCATGAGGCATGAGCTGGATTCTTGGGTGATGTCCCAGCACTGGTCATGTGGCAGGAGCTGGATTCTGGGGTGATATCCCAGCACTGACCATGAGACAGGAGCTGATTTCGGAGTGATATCCTAGCACTGACCGTGAGGCAGGAGCTGGATTCTGGGGTGATGTCCCAGCACTGACCATGAAGCAGGAGCTGGATACTGGGGTGATGTCCCAGCACTGACCATGAGACAGAAGCTGATGTCCTAGTGATATCCTAGCAGTGACCATGAGCCAGGAGCTGGATTCTGGGGAGATGTCACTATCACTGACCATGAGATAGGAGCTGGATCACGGGGTGATGTCCCATAACTGACCATGAGGCAGAAGCTGGATTCTGGGGTGATGTCCTAACACGGACCATGAGACAGGAGCTGGATTGTGGGGTGATGTCCCTATCCCTGACCATGAAGCAGGATCTGGATTCTTGGGTGATGTCCCAGCACTGGCCATGTGGCAGGAGCTGGATTCTGGGGTGATATCCCAGCACTGACCATGAGACAGGAGCTGATTTCGGAGTGATATCCTAGCACAGACCGTGAGGCAGGAGCTGGATTCTGGGGTGATGTCCCAGCACTGACCATGAAGCAGGAGCTGGATTCTGGGGTGATGTCCCAGCACTGACCGTGAGACAGAAGCTGATGTCCGAGTGACATCCTAGCAGTGACCATGAGGCAGGAGCTGGATTCTGGGGTGATGTCACTATCACTGACCATGAGATAGGAGCTGGATTCCGCGGTGATGTCCCACCACTGACCATGAGGCAGGAGCTGGATTCTGGGGTGATGTCCTAACACTGACCATGAGACAGGAGCTGGATTCTGGGGTGATGTCCCAGCACTGACCATGAGGCAGGAGCTGGATTCTGGAGTGATGTCCCAGTACTGACCATGAGGCAGGAGCTGGATTCTGGGGTGATGTCCGTATCACCGACCATGAGACAGGATCAGGATTCCGGGGTGATGTCCCACCAGTGATCATGAGACAGGAACTGGATTCCGGGGTGATGTCCTCCACTGACCATGAGGCAGGAGCTGGATTCTGGGGTGATGTCCCAGCAATGACCATGAGGCAGGAGATGGATTCTGGGGTGATGTCCCAGCACTGACCATGAGACAGGAGATTATTTAGGAGTGATGTCCCAACACTGACCAGGAGGCATGAGCTGGATTCTGGGATGATGTCCCAGCACTGACCATGAGGCAGGAGCTGGATTCTGGGGTGATGTCCCAGCACTGACGACGAGGCAGGAGCTGGATTCTGTGGTGATGTCCCAACATGGACCACGAGGCTGGAGCTGGATTCTGGGATGATGTCCCAGCACTGACCATGAGGAATGAGCTGGATTCTGGGATGATGTCCCAGCACTGACCATGAGGCAGGAGCTGGATTCTGGGGTGATTTCCCAGCACTGACGACGAGGCAGGAGCTGGATTCTGTGGTGATGTCCCCACACTGACCATGAGACAGGAGCTGATGTCCGAGTTATATCCTTTCACTGACCATGAGGTAGGAGCTGGATTCTGGGATGATGCCCAGCACTGACCATGAGGCATGAGCTGGATTCTGGGATGATGCCCAGCACTGACCATGAGGCATGAGCTGGATTCTTGGGTGATGTCCCAGCACTGGCCATGTGGCAGGAGCTGGATTCTGGGATGATGTCCCAGCACGGACCATGAGGCAGGAGCTGGGTTCTGGGGTGATGTCCTTACACTGACCATGAGACAGGAGCTGGATTATGGGGTGCTGTCCCAGCACTGACCATGAGGCAGGAGCTGGATACCGGGGTGATGTCCGTATCACCGACCATGAGACAGGAGCTGGATTCCGGGGTGATGTCCCAGCACTGACCATGAGGCAGGAGGTGGATTCTGGGGTGATGTCCCAGCACTGACTATGAGGCAGGAGCTGGATTCGGGGGTGATGTCCTAGAACTGACCACGGGGCTGGAGCTGGATTCTGGAATGATGTCCCAGCACTGTCCATGAGGCAGGAGGTGGATTCTGGGGTGATGTCCCAGCACTGACGATGAGGCAGGAGCTGGATTCTGGGGTGATGTCCCAGCTCTGACCATGAGACAGGAGCTGATGTCCGAGTGATATCCTAGCACTGACCATCAGGCTGGTGCTGGTTTCTGAGGTGATGTCACTATCACCGACCATGAGACAGAAGCTGAATTCTGGGGTGATTTCCCAGCACTGACTATGAGGCATGAGCTGGATTCCGGGGTGATGTCCCAGCACTGACCACGAGGCAGGAGCTGGATTCTGGGGTGATGTTCCAGCGCTGATCACGAGGCAGGCCTGGATTCTGGGGTGATGTCACAGCACTGGCCATGAGGCAGGAGCTGGATTCTGGGATGATGCCCGTTACTGACCATGAGACAGGAGCTGATTTCGGAGTGATATCCTAGCACTGACCGGGAGGCAGGAGCTGGATTCTGGGGTGATGTCTCAGCTCTGACCATTAGGCAGGCCTGGATTCTGGGATGATGTCCCAGCACGGACCATGAGGCAGGAGCTGGGTTCTGGGGTGATGTCCTTACACTGACCATGAGACAGGAGCTGGATTATGGGGTGCTGTCCCAGCACTGACCATGAGGCAGGAGCTGGATACCGGGGTGATGTCCGTATCACCGACCATGAGACAGGAGCTGGATTCCGGGGTGATGTCCCAGCACTGACCATGAGGCAGGAGCTGGATTCTGGGGTGATGTCCCAGCACTGACGACGAGGCAGGAGCTGGATTCTGTGGTGATGTCCCAACATGGACCACGAGGCTGGAGCTGGATTCTGGGATTATGTCCCAGCACTGACCATGAGGAATGAGCTAGATTCTGGGATGATGTCCCACCACTGACTATGAGGCAGGAGCTGGATTCTGGGGTGATGTCCCAGCACTGACCGCGAGGCAGGAGCTGGACTCTGGGGTGATGTCACAGCACTGACCATGAAGCAGGAGCTGGATTCTGGGGTGATGTCCCAGCACTGACCATGAGTCAGGAGCTGGATTCTGGGGTGATGTCCCAGCACTGACCATGAGACAGGATCAGGATTCTGGGGTGATGTACCAGCACTGATCTTTAGACAGGAGCTGGATTCCGTGGTGATGTCCCAGCATGGACCATGAGGCAGGAGCTGGGTTCTGGGGTGATGTTCTTACCCTGACCATGAGACAGGAGCTGGATTCTGGGGTGATGTCCCATCTCTTACAATGAGCCAGGAGCTGGATTCCGTGGTGATGTCCCAACACTGACCAGGAGACAGGAGCTGGATTCTGGGATGATGCCCAGCACTGACCATGAGGCATGAGCTAGATTCCTGGGTGATGTCGCAGCACTGGCCATGAGGCAGGATCTGGATTCTGGGATGATGCCCAGCACTGGCCATGAGGCATGAGCTGGATTCTTGGGTGATGTCCCAGCACTGGTCATTTGGCAGGAGCTGGATTCTGGGGTGATATCCCAGCACTGACCATGAGACAGGAGCTGATTTCGGAGTGATATCCTAGCACTGACCGTGAGGCAGGAGCTGGATTCTGGGGTGATGTCCCAGCACTGACCATGAAGCAGGAGCTGGATACTGGGGTGATGTCCCAGCACTGACCATGAGACAGAAGCTGATGTCCGAGTGATATCCTAGCAGTGACCATGAGCCAGGAGCTGGATTCTGGGGAGATGTCACTATCACTGACCATGAGATAGGAGCTGGATCACGGGGTGATGTCCCATAACTGACCATGAGGCAGAAGCTGGATTCTGGGGTGATGTCCTAACACGGACCATGAGACAGGAGCTGGATTGTGGGGTGATGTCCCTATCCCTGACCATGAAGCAGGATCTGGATTCTTGGGTGATGTCCCAGCACTGGCCATGTGGCAGGAGCTGGATTCTGGGGTGATATCCCAGCACTGACCATGAGACAGGAGCTGATTTCGGAGTGATATCCTAGCACAGACCGTGAGGCAGGAGCTGGATTCTGGGGTGATGTCCCAGCACTGACCATGAAGCAGGAGCTGGATTCTGGGGTGATGTCCCAGCACTGACCGTGAGACAGAAGCTGATGTCCGAGTGACATCCTAGCAGTGACCATGAGGCAGGAGCTGGATTCTGGGGTGATGTCACTATCACTGACCATGAGATAGGAGCTGGATTCCGCGGTGATGTCCCACCACTGACCATGAGGCAGGAGCTGGATTCTGGGGTGATGTCCTAACACTGACCATGAGACAGGAGCTGGATTCTGGGGTGATGTCCCAGCACTGACCATGAGGCAGGAGCTGGATTCTGGAGTGATGTCCCAGTACTGACCATGAGGCAGGAGCTGGATTCTGGGGTGATGTCCGTATCACCGACCATGAGACAGGATCAGGATTCCGGGGTGATGTCCCACCAGTGATCATGAGACAGGAACTGGATTCCGGGGTGATGTCCTCCACTGACCATGAGGCAGGAGCTGGATTCTGGGGTGATGTCCCAGCAATGACCATGAGGCAGGAGATGGATTCTGGGGTGATGTCCCAGCACTGACCATGAGACAGGAGATTATTTAGGAGTGATGTCCCAACACTGACCAGGAGGCATGAGCTGGATTCTGGGATGATGTCCCAGCACTGACCATGAGGCAGGAGCTGGATTCTGGGGTGATGTCCCAGCACTGACGACGAGGCAGGAGCTGGATTCTGTGGTGATGTCCCAACATGGACCACGAGGCTGGAGCTGGATTCTGGGATGATGTCCCAGCACTGACCATGAGGAATGAGCTGGATTCTGGGATGATGTCCCAGCACTGACCATGAGGCAGGAGCTGGATTCTGGGGTGATTTCCCAGCACTGACGACGAGGCAGGAGCTGGATTCTGTGGTGATGTCCCCACACTGACCATGAGACAGGAGCTGATGTCCGAGTTATATCCTTTCACTGACCATGAGGTAGGAGCTGGATTCTGGGATGATGCCCAGCACTGACCATGAGGCATGAGCTGGATTCTGGGATGATGCCCAGCACTGACCATGAGGCATGAGCTGGATTCTTGGGTGATGTCCCAGCACTGGCCATGTGGCAGGAGCTGGATTCTGGGATGATGTCCCAGCACGGACCATGAGGCAGGAGCTGGGTTCTGGGGTGATGTCCTTACACTGACCATGAGACAGGAGCTGGATTATGGGGTGCTGTCCCAGCACTGACCATGAGGCAGGAGCTGGATACCGGGGTGATGTCCGTATCACCGACCATGAGACAGGAGCTGGATTCCGGGGTGATGTCCCAGCACTGACCATGAGGCAGGAGGTGGATTCTGGGGTGATGTCCCAGCACTGACTATGAGGCAGGAGCTGGATTCGGGGGTGATGTCCTAGAACTGACCACGGGGCTGGAGCTGGATTCTGGAATGATGTCCCAGCACTGTCCATGAGGCAGGAGGTGGATTCTGGGGTGATGTCCCAGCACTGACGATGAGGCAGGAGCTGGATTCTGGGGTGATGTCCCAGCTCTGACCATGAGACAGGAGCTGATGTCCGAGTGATATCCTAGCACTGACCATCAGGCTGGTGCTGGTTTCTGAGGTGATGTCACTATCACCGACCATGAGACAGAAGCTGAATTCTGGGGTGATTTCCCAGCACTGACTATGAGGCATGAGCTGGATTCCGGGGTGATGTCCCAGCACTGACCACGAGGCAGGAGCTGGATTCTGGGGTGATGTTCCAGCGCTGATCACGAGGCAGGCCTGGATTCTGGGGTGATGTCACAGCACTGGCCATGAGGCAGGAGCTGGATTCTGGGATGATGCCCGTTACTGACCATGAGACAGGAGCTGATTTCGGAGTGATATCCTAGCACTGACCGGGAGGCAGGAGCTGGATTCTGGGGTGATGTCTCAGCTCTGACCATTAGGCAGGCCTGGATTCTGGGATGATGTCCCAGCACGGACCATGAGGCAGGAGCTGGGTTCTGGGGTGATGTCCTTACACTGACCATGAGACAGGAGCTGGATTATGGGGTGCTGTCCCAGCACTGACCATGAGGCAGGAGCTGGATACCGGGGTGATGTCCGTATCACCGACCATGAGACAGGAGCTGGATTCCGGGGTGATGTCCCAGCACTGACCATGAGGCAGGAGCTGGATTCTGGGGTGATGTCCCAGCACTGACGACGAGGCAGGAGCTGGATTCTGTGGTGATGTCCCAACATGGACCACGAGGCTGGAGCTGGATTCTGGGATTATGTCCCAGCACTGACCATGAGGAATGAGCTAGATTCTGGGATGATGTCCCACCACTGACTATGAGGCAGGAGCTGGATTCTGGGGTGATGTCCCAGCACTGACCGCGAGGCAGGAGCTGGACTCTGGGGTGATGTCACAGCACTGACCATGAAGCAGGAGCTGGATTCTGGGGTGATGTCCCAGCACTGACCATGAGTCAGGAGCTGGATTCTGGGGTGATGTCCCAGCACTGACCATGAGACAGGATCAGGATTCTGGGGTGATGTACCAGCACTGATCTTTAGACAGGAGCTGGATTCCGTGGTGATGTCCCAGCATGGACCATGAGGCAGGAGCTGGGTTCTGGGGTGATGTTCTTACCCTGACCATGAGACAGGAGCTGGATTCTGGGGTGATGTCCCATCTCTTACAATGAGCCAGGAGCTGGATTCCGTGGTGATGTCCCAACACTGACCAGGAGACAGGAGCTGGATTCTGGGATGATGCCCAGCACTGACCATGAGGCATGAGCTAGATTCCTGGGTGATGTCGCAGCACTGGCCATGAGGCAGGATCTGGATTCTGGGATGATGCCCAGCACTGGCCATGAGGCATGAGCTGGATTCTTGGGTGATGTCCCAGCACTGGTCATTTGGCAGGAGCTGGATTCTGGGGTGATATCCCAGCACTGACCATGAGACAGGAGCTGATTTCGGAGTGATATCCTAGCACTGACCGTGAGGCAGGAGCTGGATTCTGGGGTGATGTCCCAGCACTGACCATGAAGCAGGAGCTGGATACTGGGGTGATGTCCCAGCACTGACCATGAGACAGAAGCTGATGTCCGAGTGATATCCTAGCAGTGACCATGAGCCAGGAGCTGGATTCTGGGGAGATGTCACTATCACTGACCATGAGATAGGAGCTGGATCACGGGGTGATGTCCCATAACTGACCATGAGGCAGAAGCTGGATTCTGGGGTGATGTCCTAACACGGACCATGAGACAGGAGCTGGATTGTGGGGTGATGTCCCTATCCCTGACCATGAAGCAGGATCTGGATTCTTGGGTGATGTCCCAGCACTGGCCATGTGGCAGGAGCTGGATTCTGGGGTGATATCCCAGCACTGACCATGAGACAGGAGCTGATTTCGGAGTGATATCCTAGCACAGACCGTGAGGCAGGAGCTGGATTCTGGGGTGATGTCCCAGCACTGACCATGAAGCAGGAGCTGGATTCTGGGGTGATGTCCCAGCACTGACCGTGAGACAGAAGCTGATGTCCGAGTGACATCCTAGCAGTGACCATGAGGCAGGAGCTGGATTCTGGGGTGATGTCACTATCACTGACCATGAGATAGGAGCTGGATTCCGCGGTGATGTCCCACCACTGACCATGAGGCAGGAGCTGGATTCTGGGGTGATGTCCTAACACTGACCATGAGACAGGAGCTGGATTCTGGGGTGATGTCCCAGCACTGACCATGAGGCAGGAGCTGGATTCTGGAGTGATGTCCCAGTACTGACCATGAGGCAGGAGCTGGATTCTGGGGTGATGTCCGTATCACCGACCATGAGACAGGATCAGGATTCCGGGGTGATGTCCCACCAGTGATCATGAGACAGGAACTGGATTCCGGGGTGATGTCCTCCACTGACCATGAGGCAGGAGCTGGATTCTTGGGTGATGTCCCAGCAATGACCATGAGGCAGGAGATGGATTCTGGGGTGATGTCCCAGCACTGACCATGAGACAGGAGATTATTTAGGAGTGATGTCCCAACACTGACCAGGAGGCATGAGCTGGATTCTGGGATGATGTCCCAGCACTGACCATGAGGCAGGAGCTGGATTCTGGGGTGATGTCCCAGCACTGACGACGAGGCAGGAGCTGGATTCTGTGGTGATGTCCCAACATGGACCACGAGGCTGGAGCTGGATTCTGGGATGATGTCCCAGCACTGACCATGAGGAATGAGCTGGATTCTGGGATGATGTCCCAGCACTGACCATGAGGCAGGAGCTGGATTCTGGGGTGATTTCCCAGCACTGACGACGAGGCAGGAGCTGGATTCTGTGGTGATGTTCCCACACTGACCATGAGACAGGAGCTGATGTCCGAGTTATATCCTTTCACTGACCATGAGGTAGGAGCTGGATTCTGGGATGATGCCCAGCACTGACCATGAGGCATGAGCTGGATTCTGGGATGATGCCCAGCACTGACCATGAGGCATGAGCTGGATTCTTGGCTGATGTCCCAGCACTGGCCATGTGGCAGGAGCTGGATTCTGGGATGATGTCCCAGCACGGACCATGAGGCAGGAGCTGGGTTCTGGGGTGATGTCCTTACACTGACCATGAGACAGGAGCTGGATTATGGGGTGCTGTCCCAGCACTGACCATGAGGCAGGAGCTGGATACCGGGGTGATGTCCGTATCACCGACCATGAGACAGGAGCTGGATTCCGGGGTGCTGTCCCAGCACTGACCATGAGGCAGGAGCTGGATTCTGGGGTGATGTCCCAGCACTGACGACGAGGCAGGAGCTGGATTCTGTGGTGATGTCCCAACATGGACCACGAGGCTGGAGCTGGATTCTGGGATGATGTCCCAGCACTGACCATGAGGAATGAGCTAGATTCTGGGATGATGTCCCACCACTGACTATGAGGCAGGAGCTGGATTCTGGGGTGATGTCCCAGCACTGACCGCGAGGCAGGAGCTGGACTCTGGGGTGATGTCACAGCACTGACCATGAAGCAGGAGCTGGATTCTGGGGTGATGTCCCAGCACTGACCATGAGTCAGGAGCTGGATTCTGGGGTGATGTCCCAGCACTGACCATGAGACAGGATCAGGATTCTGGGGTGATGTACCAGCACTGATCTTTAGACAGGAGCTGGATTCCGTGGTGATGTCCCAGCATGGACCATGAGGCAGGAGCTGGGTTCTGGGGTGATGTTCTTACCCTGACCATGAGACAGGAGCTGGATTCTGGGGTGATGTCCCATCTCTTACAATGAGCCAGGAGCTGGATTCCGTGGTGATGTCCCAACACTGACCAGGAGACAGGAGCTGGATTCTGGGATGATGCCCAGCACTGACCATGAGGCATGAGCTAGATTCCTGGGTGATGTCGCAGCACTGGCCATGAGGCAGGATCTGGATTCTGGGATGATGCCCAGCACTGGCCATGAGGCATGAGCTGGATTCTTGGGTGATGTCCCAGCACTGGTCATGTGGCAGGAGCTGGATTCTGGGGTGATATCCCAGCACTGACCATGAGACAGGAGCTGATTTCGGAGTGATATCCTAGCACTGACCGTGAGGCAGGAGCTGGATTCTGGGGTGATGTCCCAGCACTGACCATGAAGCAGGAGCTGGATACTGGGGTGATGTCCCAGCACTGACCATGAGACAGAAGCTGATGTCCGAGTGATATCCTAGCAGTGACCATGAGCCAGGAGCTGGATTCTGGGGAGATGTCACTATCACTGACCATGAGATAGGAGCTGGATCACGGGGTGATGTCCCTATCCCTGACCATGAAGCAGGATCTGGATTCTTGGGTGATGTCCCAGCACTGGCCATGTGGCAGGAGCTGGATTCTGGGGTGATATCCCAGCACTGACCATGAGACAGGAGCTGATTTCGGAGTGATATCCTAGCACAGACCGTGAGGCAGGAGCTGGATTCTGGGGTGATGTCCCAGCACTGACCATGAAGCAGGAGCTGGATTCTGGGGTGATGTCCCAGCACTGACCGTGAGACAGAAGCTGATGTCCGAGTGACATCCTAGCAGTGACCATGAGGCAGGAGCTGGATTCTGGGGTGATGTCACTATCACTGACCATGAGATAGGAGCTGGATTCCGCGGTGATGTCCCACCACTGACCATGAGGCAGGAGCTGGATTCTGGGGTGATGTCCTAACACTGACCATGAGACAGGAGCTGGATTCTGGGGTGATGTCCCAGCACTGACCATGAGGCAGGAGCTGGATTCTGGAGTGATGTCCCAGTACTGACCATGAGGCAGGAGCTGGATTCTGGGGTGATGTCCGTATCACCGACCATGAGACAGGATCAGGATTCCGGGGTGATGTCCCACCAGTGATCATGAGACAGGAACTGGATTCCGGGGTGATGTCCTCCACTGACCATGAGGCAGGAGCTGGATTCTGGGGTGATGTCCCAGCAATGACCATGAGGCAGGAGATGGATTCTGGGGTGATGTCCCAGCACTGACCATGAGACAGGAGATTATTTAGGAGTGATGTCCCAACACTGACCAGGAGGCATGAGCTGGATTCTGGGATGATGTCCCAGCACTGACCATGAGGCAGGAGCTGGATTCTGGGGTGATGTCCCAGCACTGACGACGAGGCAGGAGCTGGATTCTGTGGTGATGTCCCAACATGGACCACGAGGCTGGAGCTGGATTCTGGGATGATGTCCCAGCACTGAACATGAGGAATGAGCTGGATTCTGGGATGATGTCCCAGCACTGACCATGAGGCAGGAGCTGGATTCTGGGGTGATTTCCCAGCACTGACGACGAGGCAGGAGCTGGATTCTGTGGTGATGTCCCCACACTGACCATGAGACAGGAGCTGATGTCCGAGTTATATCCTTTCACTGACCATGAGGTAGGAGCTGGATTCTGGGATGATGCCCAGCACTGACCATGAGGCATGAGCTGGATTCTGGGATGATGCCCAGCACTGACCATGAGGCATGAGCTGGATTCTTGTGTGATGTCCCAGCACTGGCCATGTGGCAGGAGCTGGATTCTGGGGTGATATCCCAGCACTGACCATGAGACAGGAGCTGATTTTGGAGTGATATCCTAGCACTGACCGTGAGGCAGGAGCTGGATTCTGGGGTGATGTCCCAGCACTGACCATGAAGTAGGAGCTGGATTCTGGGGTGATGTCCCAGCACTGACCGTGAGACAGAAGCTGATGTCCGAGTGATATCCTAGCAGTGACCATGAGGCAGGCGCTGGATTCTGGGGTGATGTCACTATCACTGACCATGAGATAGGAGCTGGATTCCGCGGTGATGTCCCACCACTGACCATGAGGCAGGAGCTGGATTCTGGGGTGATGTCCTAACACTGACCATGAGACAGGAGCTGGATTCTGGGGTGATGTCCCAGCACTGACCATGAGGAATGAGCTAGATTCTGGGATGATGTCCCACCACTGACTATGAGGCAGGAGCTGGATTCTGGGGTGATGTCCCAGCACTGACCGCGAGGCAGGAGCTGGACTCTGGGGTGATGTCACAGCACTGACCATGAAGCAGGAGCTGGATTCTGGGGTGATGTCCCAGCACTGACCATGAGTCAGGAGCTGGATTCTGGGGTGATGTCCCAGCACTGACCATGAGACAGGATCAGGATTCTGGGGTGATGTACCAGCACTGATCTTTAGACAGGAGCTGGATTCCGTGGTGATGTCCCAGCATGGACCATGAGGCAGGAGCTGGGTTCTGGGGTGATGTTCTTACCCTGACCATGAGACAGGAGCTGGATTCTGGGGTGATGTCCCATCTCTTACAATGAGCCAGGAGCTGGATTCCGTGGTGATGTCCCAACACTGACCAGGAGACAGGAGCTGGATTCTGGGATGATGCCCAGCACTGACCATGAGGCATGAGCTAGATTCCTGGGTGATGTCGCAGCACTGGCCATGAGGCAGGATCTGGATTCTGGGATGATGCCCAGCACTGGCCATGAGGCATGAGCTGGATTCTTGGGTGATGTCCCAGCACTGGTCATGTGGCAGGAGCTGGATTCTGGGGTGATATCCCAGCACTGACCATGAGACAGGAGCTGATTTCGGAGTGATATCCTAGCACTGACCGTGAGGCAGGAGCTGGATTCTGGGGTGATGTCCCAGCACTGACCATGAAGCAGGAGCTGGATACTGGGGTGATGTCCCAGCACTGACCATGAGACAGAAGCTGATGTCCGAGTGATATCCTAGCAGTGACCATGAGCCAGGAGCTGGATTCTGGGGAGATGTCACTATCACTGACCATGAGATAGGAGCTGGATCACGGGGTGATGTCCCTATCCCTGACCATGAAGCAGGATCTGGATTCTTGGGTGATGTCCCAGCACTGGCCATGTGGCAGGAGCTGGATTCTGGGGTGATATCCCAGCACTGACCATGAGACAGGAGCTGATTTCGGAGTGATATCCTAGCACAGACCGTGAGGCAGGAGCTGGATTCTGGGGTGATGTCCCAGCACTGACCATGAAGCAGGAGCTGGATTCTGGGGTGATGTCCCAGCACTGACCGTGAGACAGAAGCTGATGTCCGAGTGACATCCTAGCAGTGACCATGAGGCAGGAGCTGGATTCTGGGGTGATGTCACTATCACTGACCATGAGATAGGAGCTGGATTCCGCGGTGATGTCCCACCACTGACCATGAGGCAGGAGCTGGATTCTGGGGTGATGTCCTAACACTGACCATGAGACAGGAGCTGGATTCTGGGGTGATGTCCCAGCACTGACCATGAGGCAGGAGCTGGATTCTGGAGTGATGTCCCAGTACTGACCATGAGGCAGGAGCTGGATTCTGGGGTGATGTCCGTATCACCGACCATGAGACAGGATCAGGATTCCGGGGTGATGTCCCACCAGTGATCATGAGACAGGAACTGGATTCCGGGGTGATGTCCTCCACTGACCATGAGGCAGGAGCTGGATTCTGGGGTGATGTCCCAGCAATGACCATGAGGCAGGAGATGGATTCTGGGGTGATGTCCCAGCACTGACCATGAGACAGGAGATTATTTAGGAGTGATGTCCCAACACTGACCAGGAGGCATGAGCTGGATTCTGGGATGATGTCCCAGCACTGACCATGAGGCAGGAGCTGGATTCTGGGGTGATGTCCCAGCACTGACGACGAGGCAGGAGCTGGATTCTGTGGTGATGTCCCAACATGGACCACGAGGCTGGAGCTGGATTCTGGGATGATGTCCCAGCACTGAACATGAGGAATGAGCTGGATTCTGGGATGATGTCCCAGCACTGACCATGAGGCAGGAGCTGGATTCTGGGGTGATTTCCCAGCACTGACGACGAGGCAGGAGCTGGATTCTGTGGTGATGTCCCCACACTGACCATGAGACAGGAGCTGATGTCCGAGTTATATCCTTTCACTGACCATGAGGTAGGAGCTGGATTCTGGGATGATGCCCAGCACTGACCATGAGGCATGAGCTGGATTCTGGGATGATGCCCAGCACTGACCATGAGGCATGAGCTGGATTCTTGTGTGATGTCCCAGCACTGGCCATGTGGCAGGAGCTGGATTCTGGGGTGATATCCCAGCACTGACCATGAGACAGGAGCTGATTTTGGAGTGATATCCTAGCACTGACCGTGAGGCAGGAGCTGGATTCTGGGGTGATGTCCCAGCACTGACCATGAAGCAGGAGCTGGATTCTGGGGTGATGTCCCAGCACTGACCGTGAGACAGAAGCTGATGTCCGAGTGATATCCTAGCAGTGACCATGAGGCAGGCGCTGGATTCTGGGGTGATGTCACTATCACTGACCATGAGATAGGAGCTGGATTCCGCGGTGATGTCCCACCACTGACCATGAGGCAGGAGCTGGATTCTGGGGTGATGTCCTAACACTGACCATCAGACAGGAGCTGGATTCTGGGGTGATGTCCCAGCACTGACCATGAGGCAGGAGCTGGATTCCGGGGTGATGTCCCAGTACTGACCATGAGGCAGGAGCTGGATTCTGGGGTGATGTCCCAGCAATGACCATGAGGCAGGAGATGGATTCTGGGGTGATGTCCCAGCACTGACCATGAGACAGGAGATTATTTAGGAGTGATGTCCCAACACTGACCAGGAGGCATAAGATGGATTCTGGGATGATGTCCCAGCACTGACGACGAGGCAGGAGCTGGATTCTGTGGTGATCTCCCAACATGGACCACGAGGCTGGAGCTGGATTCTGGGATGATGTCCCAGCACTGACCATGAGGAATGAGTTGGATTCTGGGATGATGTCCCAGCACTGACCATGAGGCAGGAGATGGATTCTGGGGTGATTTCCCAGCACTGACGACGAGGCAGGAGCTGGATTCTGTGGTGATGTCCCCACACTGACCATGAGACAGGAGCTGATGTCCGAGTTATATCCTATCACTGACCATGAGGTAGGAGCTGGATTCTGGGATGATGCCCAGCACTGACCATGAGGCATGAGCTAGATTCCTGGGTGATGTCCCAGCACTGGCCATGAGGCAGGAGCTGGATTCTGGGATGATGCCCAGCACTGACCATGAGGCATGAGCTGATGTCCGAGTGATATCCTAGCACTGACCGTGAGGCAGGAGCTGGATTCTGGGGTGATGTCCCAGCACTGATCATGAAGCAGGAGCTGGATTCTGGGGTGATGTCCCAGCACTGACCGTGAGACAGAAGCTGATGTCCGAGTGATATCCTAGCAGTGACCATGAGGCAGGAGCTGGATTCTGGGGTGATGTCACTATCACTGACCATGAGATAGGAGCTGGATTACGGGGTGATGTCCCATAACTGACCATGAGGCAGAAGCTGGATTCTGGGGTGATGTCCTAACACGGACCATGAGACAGGAGCTGGATTGTGGGGTGATGTCCCTATCACTGACCGTGAGGCAGGATCTGTATTCTGGGGTGATGTCCCAGCACTGACTATGAGGCAGGAGCTGGATTCGGGGGTGATGTCCCAGAACTGACCACGGGGCTGGAGCTGGATTCTGGGATGATGTCCCAGCACTGACCATGAGGCATGAGCTGGATTCTGGGATGATGTCCCAGCACTGTCCATGAGGCAGGAGGTGGATTCTGGGGTGATGTCCCAGCACTGACCATGAGGCAGGAGCTGGATACCGGGGTGATGTCCGTATCACCGACCATGAGACAAGAGCTGGATTCCGGGGTGATGTCCCACCACTGAGCATGAGGCAGGAGCTGGATTCTGGGGTGATGTCCTAACACTGACCATGAGGCAGGAGCTGGATCCTGTAGTGATGTCCCAACACTGACCATGAGACAGGAGCTGGATTCTGGGATGATGTCCCTATCCCTGACCATGAAGCAGGATCTGGATTCTTGGGTGATGTCCCAGCACTGGCCATGTGGCAGGAGCTGGATTCTGGGGTGATATCCCAGCACTGACCATGAGACAGGAGCTGATTTCGGAGTGATATCCTAGCACAGACCGTGAGGCAGGAGCTGGATTCTGGGGTGATGTCCCAGCACTGACCATGAAGCAGGAGCTGGATTCTGGGGTGATGTCCCAGCACTGACCGTGAGACAGAAGCTGATGTCCGAGTGACATCCTAGCAGTGACCATGAGGCAGGAGCTGGATTCTGGGGTGATGTCACTATCACTGACCATGAGATAGGAGCTGGATTCCGCGGTGATGTCCCACCACTGACCATGAGGCAGGAGCTGGATTCTGGGGTGATGTCCTAACACTGACCATGAGACAGGAGCTGGATTCTGGGGTGATGTCCCAGCACTGACCATGAGGCAGGAGCTGGATTCTGGAGTGATGTCCCAGTACTGACCATGAGGCAGGAGCTGGATTCTGGGGTGATGTCCGTATCACCGACCATGAGACAGGATCAGGATTCCGGGGTGATGTCCCACCAGTGATCATGAGACAGGAACTGGATTCCGGGGTGATGTCCTCCACTGACCATGAGGCAGGAGCTGGATTCTGGGGTGATGTCCCAGCAATGACCATGAGGCAGGAGATGGATTCTGGGGTGATGTCCCAGCACTGACCATGAGACAGGAGATTATTTAGGAGTGATGTCCCAACACTGACCAGGAGGCATGAGCTGGATTCTGGGATGATGTCCCAGCACTGACCATGAGGCAGGAGCTGGATTCTGGGGTGATGTCCCAGCACTGACGACGAGGCAGGAGCTGGATTCTGTGGTGATGTCCCAACATGGACCACGAGGCTGGAGCTGGATTCTGGGATGATGTCCCAGCACTGAACATGAGGAATGAGCTGGATTCTGGGATGATGTCCCAGCACTGACCATGAGGCAGGAGCTGGATTCTGGGGTGATTTCCCAGCACTGACGACGAGGCAGGAGCTGGATTCTGTGGTGATGTCCCCACACTGACCATGAGACAGGAGCTGATGTCCGAGTTATATCCTTTCACTGACCATGAGGTAGGAGCTGGATTCTGGGATGATGCCCAGCACTGACCATGAGGCATGAGCTGGATTCTGGGATGATGCCCAGCACTGACCATGAGGCATGAGCTGGATTCTTGTGTGATGTCCCAGCACTGGCCATGTGGCAGGAGCTGGATTCTGGGGTGATATCCCAGCACTGACCATGAGACAGGAGCTGATTTTGGAGTGATATCCTAGCACTGACCGTGAGGCAGGAGCTGGATTCTGGGGTGATGTCCCAGCACTGACCATGAAGCAGGAGCTGGATTCTGGGGTGATGTCCCAGCACTGACCGTGAGACAGAAGCTGATGTCCGAGTGATATCCTAGCAGTGACCATGAGGCAGGCGCTGGATTCTGGGGTGATGTCACTATCACTGACCATGAGATAGGAGCTGGATTCCGCGGTGATGTCCCACCACTGACCATGAGGCAGGAGCTGGATTCTGGGGTGATGTCCTAACACTGACCATGAGACAGGAGCTGGATTCTGGGGTGATGTCCCAGCACTGACCATGAGGCAGGAGCTGGATTCCGGGGTGATGTCCCAGTACTGACCATGAGGCAGGAGCTGGATTCTGGGGTGATGTCCCAGCAATGACCATGAGGCAGGAGATGGATTCTGGGGTGATGTCCCAGCACTGACCATGAGACAGGAGATTATTTAGGAGTGATGTCCCAACACTGACCAGGAGGCATAAGATGGATTCTGGGATGATGTCCCAGCACTGACGACGAGGCAGGAGCTGGATTCTGTGGTGATCTCCCAACATGGACCACGAGGCTGGAGCTGGATTCTGGGATGATGTCCCAGCACTGACCATGAGGAATGAGTTGGATTCTGGGATGATGTCCCAGCACTGACCATGAGGCAGGAGATGGATTCTGGGGTGATTTCCCAGCACTGACGACGAGGCAGGAGCTGGATTCTGTGGTGATGTCCCCACACTGACCATGAGACAGGAGCTGATGTCCGAGTTATATCCTATCACTGACCATGAGGTAGGAGCTGGATTCTGGGATGATGCCCAGCACTGACCATGAGGCATGAGCTAGATTCCTGGGTGATGTCCCAGCACTGGCCATGAGGCAGGAGCTGGATTCTGGGATGATGCCCAGCACTGACCATGAGGCATGAGCTGATGTCCGAGTGATATCCTAGCACTGACCGTGAGGCAGGAGCTGGATTCTGGGGTGATGTCCCAGCACTGACCATGAAGCAGGAGCTGGATTCTGGGGTGATGTCCCAGCACTGACCGTGAGACAGAAGCTGATGTCCGAGTGATATCCTAGCAGTGACCATGAGGCAGGAGCTGGATTCTGGGGTGATGTCACTATCACTGACCATGAGATAGGAGCTGGATTACGGGGTGATGTCCCATAACTGACCATGAGGCAGAAGCTGGATTCTGGGGTGATGTCCTAACACGGACCATGAGACAGGAGCTGGATTGTGGGGTGATGTCCCTATCACTGACCGTGAGGCAGGATCTGTATTCTGGGGTGATGTCCCAGCACTGACTATGAGGCAGGAGCTGGATTCGGGGGTGATGTCCCAGAACTGACCACGGGGCTGGAGCAGGATTCTGGGATGATGTCCCAGCACTGACCATGAGGCATGAGCTGGATTCTGGGATGATGTCCCAGCACTGTCCATGAGGCAGGAGGTGGATTCTGGGGTGATGTCCCAGCACTGACCATGAGGCAGGAGCTGGATACCGGGGTGATGTCCGTATCACCGACCATGAGACAAGAGCTGGATTCCGGGGTGATGTCCCACCACTGAGCATGAGGCAGGAGCTGGATTCTGGGGTGATGTCCTAACACTGACCATGAGGCAGGAGCTGGATCCTGTAGTGATGTCCCAACACTGACCATGAGACAGGAGCTGGATTCTGGGATGATGTCCGTATCACTGACCATGAGGTAGGAGCTGGATTCTGGGGTGATGTCCAGCACTGACTATGAGGCAGGAGCTGGATTCTGGGATGATATCCCAGCACTGAACATGAGGCATGAGCTAGATTCTGGGGTGATGTCCCAGCACTGACCATGAGGCAGGAGCTGGATTCTGGGGTGATCTCCCAGCACTGACGACGAGGCAGGAGCTGGATTCTGGGGTGATGTCCCAGCACTGACCATGAGACAGGAGCTGGATTCTGGGCTGATGTTCCAGCACTGACCATGAGACAGGAGCTGATGTCCGTGTGATATCCTAGTAGTGACCATGAGGCAGGAGCTGGATTACGGGGTGATGTCCCAGCACTGACCATGAAGCAGGAGCTGGATTCTGGGGTGATGTCCCAGCACGGACCATGAGACAGGAGCTGGATTCTGGGGTGATGTCCCAGCACTGCCCATGAGACAGGAGCTGATTTCGGAGTGATATCCTACCACTGACCATGAGGCAGGATCTGGATTCTGGGGTGATGTCCCAGCACGGACCACGAGACAGGAGCTGGATTCCATGGTGATGTCCCAGCACTGACCACGAGGCAGGAGCTGGATTCTGGGATGATGTCCCACCACTGACCACGAGGCAGAAGCTGGATTCTGGGGTGATGTCCCAGCACTGACCACGAGGCAGGAGCTGGATTCTGGGGTGATGTCCCAAAACTGACCATGAGACAGGAGCTGGATTCTGGGGTGATGTCCCATCTCTTACCATGAGGCAGGAGCAGGATTCTGGGGTGATGTCCTTATCACCGACCCTGAGACAGGAGCTGGATTCTGTAGTGATGTCCCAACACTGACCATGAGACTGGAGCTGGAGTCTGGGGTGATGTCCCAGCACTGACCATGAGGCAGGAGCTGGATTCTGGAGTGATGTCCCAGTACTGACCATGAGGCAGGAGCTGGATTCTGGGGTGATGTCCGTATCACCGACCATGAGACAGGATCAGGATTCCGGGGTGATGTTCCACCAGTGATCATGAGACAGGAGCTAGATTCCGGGGTGATGTCCTCCACTGACCATGAGGCAGGAGCTGGATTCTGGGGTGATGTCCCAGCAATGACCATGAGGCAGGAGATGGATTCTGGGGTGATGTCCCAGCACTGAGCATGAGACAGGAGATGATTTAGGAGTGATGTCCCAACACTGACCAGGAGGCATGAGCTGGATTCTGGGATGATGTCCCAGCACTGACCATGAGGCAGGAGCTGGATTCTGGGGTGATGTCCCAGCACTGACGACGAGGCAGGAGCTGGATTCTGTGGTGATGTCCCAACATGGACCACGAGGCTGGAGCTGGATTCTGGGATGATGTCCCAGCACTGAACATGAGGAATGAGCTGGATTCTGGGATGATGTCCCAGCACTGACCATGAGGCAGGAGCTGGATTCTGGGGTGATTTCCAAGCACTGACGACGAGGCAGGAGCTGGATTCTGTGGTGATGTCCCCACACTGACCATGAGACAGGAGCTGATGTCCGAGTTTTATCCTATCACTGACCATGAGGTAGGAGCTGGATTCTGGGATGATGCCCAGCACTGACCATGAGGCATGAGCTAGATTCCTGGGTGATGTCCCAGCACTGGCCATGTGGCAGGAGCTGGATTCTGGGGTGATGTCCCAGCACTGACCGTGAGACAGAATCTGATGTCCGAATGATATCCTAGCAGTGACCATGAGGCAGGAGCTGGATTCTGGGGTGATGTCCTAACACGGACCATGAGACAGGAGCTGGATTGTGGGGTGATGTCCCTATCACTGACCATGAGGCAGGATCTGGATTCTGGGGTGATGTCCCAGCACTGACTATGAGGCAAGAGCTGGATTCGGGGGTGATGTCCCAGAACTGACCACGGGGCTGGAGCTGGATTCTGGGATGATGTCCCAGCACTGACCATGAGGCATGAGCTGGATTCTGGAATGATGTCCCAGCACTGTCCATGAGGCAGGAGGTGGATTCTGGGGTGATGTCCCAGCACTGAAGATGAGGCAGGAGCTGGATTCTGGGGTGATGTCCCAGCTCTGACCATGAGACAGGAGCTGATGTCCGAGTGATATCCTAGCACTGACCATCAGGCAGGTGCTGGTTTCTGGGGTGATGTCACTATCACCGACCATGAGACAGAAGCTGAATTCTGGGGTGATTTCCCAGCACTGACTATGAGGCATGAGCTGGATTCCGGGGTGATGTCCCAGCACTGACCACGAGGCAGGAGCTCGATTCTGGGGTGATGTTCCAGCGCTGATCACGAGGCAGGCCTGGATTCTGGGGTGATGTCACAGCACTGGCCATGAGGCAGGAGCTGGATTCTGGGATGATGCCCGTCACTGACCATGAGACAGGAGCTGATTTCGGAGTGATGTCCCACCAGTGATCATGAGACAGGAGCTGGATTCCGGGGTGATGCCCTCCACTGACCATGAGGCAGGAGCTGGATTCTGGGGTGATGTCCCAGCAATGACCATGAGGCAGGAGATGGGTTCTGGGGTGATGTCCCAGCACTGACCATGAGACAGGAGATGATTTAGGAGTGATGTCCCAACACTGACCAGGAGGCATGAGCTGGATTCTGGGATGATGTCCCAGCGCTGACCATGAGGCAGGAGCTGGATTCTGGGGTGATGTCCCAGCACTGACGACGAGGCAGGAGCTGGATTCTGTGGTGATGTCCCAACATGGACCACGAGGCTGGAGCTGGATTCTGGGATGATGTCCCAGCACTGACCATGAGGAATGAGCTGGATTCTGGGCTGATGTCCCAGCACTGACCATGAGGCAGGAGCTGGATTCTGGGGTGATTTCCCAGCACTGACGACGAGGCAGGAGCTGGATTCTGTGGTGATGTCCCCACACTGACCATGAGACAGGAGCTGATGTCCGAGTTATATCCTTTCACTGACCATGAGGTAGGAGCTGGATTCTGGGATGATGCCCAGCACTGACCATGAGGCATGAGCTAGATTCCTGGGTGATGTCCCAGCACTGGCCATGAGGCAGGAGCTGGATTCTGGGATGATGCCCAGCACTGACCATGAGGCATGAGCTGGATTCTTGGGTGATGTCCCAGCACTGGCCATGTGGCAGGAGCTGGATTCTGGGGTGATATCCCAGCACTGACCATGAGACAGGAGCTGATTTTGGAGTGATATCCTAGCACTGACCGTGAGGCAGGAGCTGGATTCTGGGGTGATGTCCCAGCACTGACCATGAAGCAGGAGCTGGATTCTGGGGTGATGTCCCAGTACTGACCATGAGGCAGGAGCTGGATTCTGGGGTGATGTCCCAGCAATGACCATGAGGCAGGAGATGGATTCTGGGGTGATGTCCCAGCACTGACCATGAGACAGGAGATTATTTAGGAGTGATGTCCCAACACTGACCAGGAGGCATATGATGGATTCTGGGATGATGTCCCAGCACTGACGACGAGGCAGGAGCTGGATTCTGTGGTGATGTCCCAACATGGACCACGAGGCTGGAGCTGGATTCTGGGATGATGTCCCAGCACTGACCATGAGGAATGAGTTGGATTCTGGGATGATGTCCCAGCACTGACCATGAGGCAGGAGATGGATTCTGGGGTGATTTCCCAGCAGTGACGACGAGGCAGGAGCTGGATTCTGTGGTGATGTCCCCACACTGACCATGAGACAGGAGCTGATGTCCGAGTTATATCCTATCACTGACCATGAGGTAGGAGCTGGATTCTGGGATGATGCCCAGCACTGACCATGAGGCATGAGCTAGATTCCTGGGTGATGTCCCAGCACTGGCCATGAGGCAGGAGCTGGATTCTGGGATGATGCCCAGCACTGACCATGAGGCATGAGCTGATGTCCGAGTGATATCCTAGCACTGACCGTGAGGCAGGAGCTGGATTCTGGGGTGATGTCCCAGCACTGACCATGAAGCAGGAGCTGGATTCTGGGGTGATGTCCCAGCACTGACCGTGAGACAGAAGCTGATGTCCGAGTGATATCCTAGCAGTGACCATGAGGCAGGAGCTGGATTCTGGGGTGATGTCACTATCACTGACCATGAGATAGGAGCTGGATTACGGGGTGATGTCCCATAACTGACCATGAGGCAGAAGCTGGATTCTGGGGTGATGTCCTAACACGGACCATGAGACAGGAGCTGGATTGTGGGGTGATGTCCCTATCACTGACCGTGAGGCAGGATCTGTATTCTGGGGTGATGTCCCAGAACTGACAATGAGACAGGAGCTGATTTCGGAGTGATATCCTAGCACTGACCATGAGGCCGGATCTGGATTCTGGGGTGATGTCCCAGCACTGACTATGAGGCAGGAGCTGGATTCGGGGGTGATGTCCCAGAACTGACCACGGGGCTGGAGCTGGATTCTGGGATGATGTCCCAGCACTGACCATGAGGCATGAGCTGGATTCTGGAATGATGTCCCAGCACTGTCCATGAGGCAGGAGGTGGATTCTGGGGTGATGTCCCAGCACTGACGATGAGGCAGGAGCTGGATTCTGGGGTGATGTCCCAGCTCTGACCATGAGACAGGAGCTGATGTCCGAGTGATATCCTAGCACTGACCATCAGGCTGGTGCTGGTTTCTGAGGTGATGTCACTATCACCGACCATGAGACAGAAGCTGAATTCTGGGGTGATTTCCCAGCACTGACTATGAGGCATGAGCTGGATTCCGGGGTGATGTCCCAGCACTGACCACGAGGCAGGAGCTGGATTCTGGGGTGATGTTCCAGCGCTGATCACGAGGCAGGCCTGGATTCTGGGGTGATGCCACAGCACTGGCCATGAGGCAGGAGCTGGATTCTGGGATGATGCCCGTTACTGACCATGAGACAGGAGCTGATTTCGGAGTGATATCCTAGCACTGACCGGGAGGCAGGAGCTGGATTCTGGGGTGATGTCTCAGCTCTGACCATTAGGCAGGCCTGGATTCTGGGATGATGTCCCAGCACGGACCATGAGGCAGGAGCTGGGTTCTGGGGTGATGTCCTTACACTGACCATGAGACAGGAGCTGGATTATGGGGTGCTGTCCCAGCACTGACCATGAGGCAGGAGCTGGATACCGGGGTGATGTCCGTATCACCGACCATGAGACAGGAGCTGGATTCCGGGGTGATGTCCCAGCACTGACCATGAGGCAGGAGCTGGATTCTGGGGTGATGTCCCATAACTGACCATGAGGCAGAAGCTGGATTCTGGGGTGATGTCCTAACACAGACCATGAGACAGGAGCTGGATTGTGGGGTGATGTCCCTATCACTGACCGTGAGGCAGGATCTGTATTCTGGGGTGATGTCCCAGCACTGACTATGAGGCAGGAGCTGGATTCGGGGGTGATGTCCCAGAACTGACCACGGGGCTGGAGCTGGATTCTGGGATGATGTCCCAGCACTGACCATGAGGCATGAGCTGGATTCTGGAATGATGTCCCAGCACTGTCCATGAGGCAGGAGGTGGATTCTGGGGTGATGTCCCAGCACTGACCATGAGGCAGGAGCTGGATACCGGGGTGATGTCCGTATCACCGACCATGAGACAAGAGCTGGATTCCGGGGTGATGTCCCACCACTGAGCATGAGGCAGGAGCTGGATTCTGGGGTGATGTCCTAACACTGACCATGAGGCAGGAGCTGGATCCTGTAGTGATGTCCCAACACTGACCATGAGACAGGAGCTGGATTCTGGGATGATGTCCGTATCACTGACCATGAGGTAGGAGCTGGATTCTGGGGTGATGTCCAGCACTGACTATGAGGCAGGAGCTGGATTCTGGGATGATATCCCAGCACTGAACATGAGGCATGAGCTAGATTCTGGGGTGATGTCCCAGCACTGACCATGAGGCAGGAGCTGGATTCTGGGGTGATCTCCCAGCACTGACGACGAGGCAGGAGCTGGATTCTGGGGTGATGTCCCAGCACTGACCATGAGACAGGAGCTGGATTCTGGGCTGATGTTCCAGCACTGACCATGAGACAGGAGCTGATGTCCGTGTGATATCCTAGTAGTGACCATGAGGCAGGAGCTGGATTACGGGGTGATGTCCCAGCACTGACCATGAAGCAGGAGCTGGATTCTGGGGTGATGTCCCAGCACGGACCATGAGACAGGAGCTGGATTCTGGGGTGATGTCCCAGCACTGACCATGAGACAGGAGCTGATTTCGGAGTGATATCCTACCACTGACCATGAGGCAGGATCTGGATTCTGGGGTGATGTCCCAGCACGGACCACGAGACAGGAGCTGGATTCCATGGTGATGTCCCAGCACTGACCACGAGGCAGGAGCTGGATTCTGGGATGATGTCCCACCACTGACCACGAGGCAGAAGCTGGATTCTGGGGTGATGTCCCAGCACTGACCACGAGGCAGGAGCTGGATTCTGGGGTGATGTCCCAAAACTGACCATGAGACAGGAGCTGGATTCTGGGGTGATGTCCCATCTCTTACCATGAGGCAGGAGCTGGATTCTGGGGTGATGTCCGTATCACCGACCATGAGACAGGATCAGGATTCCGGGGTGATGTTCCACCAGTGATCATGAGACAGGAGCTAGATTCCGGGGTGATGTCCTCCACTGACCATGAGGCAGGAGCTGGATTCTGGGGTGATGTCCCAGCAATGACCATGAGGCAGGAGATGGATTCTGGGGTGATGTCCCAGCACTGAGCATGAGACAGGAGATGATTTAGGAGTGATGTCCCAACACTGACCAGGAGGCATGAGCTGGATTCTGGGATGATGTCCCAGCACTGACCATGAGGCAGGAGCTGGATTCTGGGGTGATGTCCCAGCACTGACGACGAGGCAGGAGCTGGATTCTGTGGTGATGTCCCAACATGGACCACGAGGCTGGAGCTGGATTCTGGGATGATGTCCCAGCACTGAACATGAGGAATGAGCTGGATTCTGGGATGATGTCCCAGCACTGACCATGAGGCAGGAGCTGGATTCTGGGGTGATTTCCAAGCACTGACGACGAGGCAGGAGCTGGATTCTGTGGTGATGTCCCCACACTGACCATGAGACAGGAGCTGATGTCCGAGTTTTATCCTATCACTGACCATGAGGTAGGAGCTGGATTCTGGGATGATGCCCAGCACTGACCATGAGGCATGAGCTAGATTCCTGGGTGATGTCCCAGCACTGGCCATGAGGCAGGAGCTGGATTCTGGGATGATGCCCAGCACTGACCATGAGGCATGAGCTAGATTCCTGGGTGATGTCCCAGCACTGGCCATGTGGCAGGAGCTGGATTCTGGGGTGATGTCCCAGCACTGACCGTGAGACAGAATCTGATGTCCGAATGATATCCTAGCAGTGACCATGAGGCAGGAGCTGGATTCTGGGGTGATGTCCTAACACGGACCATGAGACAGGAGCTGGATTGTGGGGTGATGTCCCTATCACTGACCATGAGGCAGGATCTGGATTCTGGGGTGATGTCCCAGCACTGACTATGAGGCAGGAGCTGGATTCGGGGGTGATGTCCCAGAACTGACCACGGGGCTGGAGCTGGATTCTGGGATGATGTCCCAGCACTGACCATGAGGCATGAGCTGGATTCTGGAATGATGTCCCAGCACTGTCCATGAGGCAGGAGGTGGATTCTGGGGTGATGTCCCAGCACTGAAGATGAGGCAGGAGCTGGATTCTGGGGTGATGTCCCAGCTCTGACCATGAGACAGGAGCTGATGTCCGAGTGATATCCTAGCACTGACCATCAGGCAGGTGCTGGTTTCTGGGGTGATGTCACTATCACCGACCATGAGACAGAAGCTGAATTCTGGGGTGATTTCCCAGCACTGACTATGAGGCATGAGCTGGATTCCGGGGTGATGTCCCAGCACTGACCACGAGGCAGGAGCTGGATTCTGGGGTGATGTTCCAGCGCTGATCACGAGGCAGGCCTGGATTCTGGGGTGATGTCACAGCACTGGCCATGAGGCAGGAGCTGGATTCTGGGATGATGCCCGTCACTGACCATGAGACAGGAGCTGATTTCGGAGTGATGTCCCACCAGTGATCATGAGACAGGAGCTGGATTCCGGGGTGATGCCCTCCACTGACCATGAGGCAGGAGCTGGATTCTGGGGTGATGTCCCAGCAATGACCATGAGGCAGGAGATGGGTTCTGGGGTGATGTCCCAGCACTGACCATGAGACAGGAGATGATTTAGGAGTGATGTCCCAACACTGACCAGGAGGCATGAGCTGGATTCTGGGATGATGTCCCAGCGCTGACCATGAGGCAGGAGCTGGATTCTGGGGTGCTGTCCCAGCACTGACGACGAGGCAGGAGCTGGATTCTGTGGTGATGTCCCAACATGGACCACGAGGCTGGAGCTGGATTCTGGGATGATGTCCCAGCACTGACCATGAGGAATGAGCTGGATTCTGGGCTGATGTCCCAGCACTGACCATGAGGCAGGAGCTGGATTCTGGGGTGATTTCCCAGCACTGACGACGAGGCAGGAGCTGGATTCTGTGGTGATGTCCCCACACTGACCATGAGACAGGAGCTGATGTCCGAGTTATATCCTTTCACTGACCATGAGGTAGGAGCTGGATTCTGGGATGATGCCCAGCACTGACCATGAGGCATGAGCTAGATTCCTGGGTGATGTCCCAGCACTGGCCATGAGGCAGGAGCTGGATTCTGGGATGATGCCCAGCACTGACCATGAGGCATGAGCTGGATTCTTGGGTGATGTCCCAGCACTGGCCATGTGGCAGGAGCTGGATTCTGGGGTGATATCCCAGCACTGACCATGAGACAGGAGCTGATTTTGGAGTGATATCCTAGCACTGACCGTGAGGCAGGAGCTGGATTCTGGGGTGATGTCCCAGCACTGACCATGAAGCAGGAGCTGGATTCTGGGGTGATGTCCCAGTACTGACCATGAGGCAGGAGCTGGATTCTGGGGTGATGTCCCAGCAATGACCATGAGGCAGGAGATGGATTCTGGGGTGATGTCCCAGCACTGACCATGAGACAGGAGATTATTTAGGAGTGATGTCCCAACACTGACCAGGAGGCATAAGATGGATTCTGGGATGATGTCCCAGCACTGACGACGAGGCAGGAGCTGGATTCTGTGGTGATGTCCCAACATGGACCACGAGGCTGGAGCTGGATTCTGGGATGATGTCCCAGCACTGACCATGAGGAATGAGTTGGATTCTGGGATGATGTCCCAGCACTGACCATGAGGCAGGAGATGGATTCTGGGGTGATTTCCCAGCACTGACGACGAGGCAGGAGCTGGATTCTGTGGTGATGTCCCCACACTGACCATGAGACAGGAGCTGATGTCCGAGTTATATCCTATCACTGACCATGAGGTAGGAGCTGGATTCTGGGATGATGCCCAGCACTGACCATGAGGCATGAGCTAGATTCCTGGGTGATGTCCCAGCACTGGCCATGAGGCAGGAGCTGGATTCTGGGATGATGCCCAGCACTGACCATGAGGCATGAGCTGATGTCCGAGTGATATCCTAGCACTGACCGTGAGGCAGGAGCTGGATTCTGGGGTGATGTCCCAGCACTGACCATGAAGCAGGAGCTGGATTCTGGGGTGATGTCCCAGCACTGACCGTGAGACAGAAGCTGATGTCCGAGTGATATCCTAGCAGTGACCATGAGGCAGGAGCTGGATTCTGGGGTGATGTCACTATCACTGACCATGAGATAGGAGCTGGATTACGGGGTGATGTCCCATAACTGACCATGAGGCAGAAGCTGGATTCTGGGGTGATGTCCTAACACGGACCATGAGACAGGAGCTGGATTGTGGGGTGATGTCCCTATCACTGACCGTGAGGCAGGATCTGTATTCTGGGGTGATGTCCCAGAACTGACAATGAGACAGGAGCTGATTTCGGAGTGATATCCTAGCACTGACCATGAGGCAGGATCTGGATTCTGGGGTGATGTCCCAGCACTGACTATGAGGCAGGAGCTGGATTCGGGGGTGATGTCCCAGAACTGACCACGGGGCTGGAGCTGGATTCTGGGATGATGTCCCAGCACTGACCATGAGGCATGAGCTGGATTCTGGAATGATGTCCCAGCACTGTCCATGAGGCAGGAGGTGGATTCTGGGGTGATGTCCCAGCTCTGACCATGAGACAGGAGCTGATGTCCGAGTGATATCCTAGCACTGACCATCAGGCTGGTGCTGGTTTCTGAGGTGATGTCACTATCACCGACCATGAGACAGAAGCTGAATTCTGGGGTGATTTCCCAGCACTGACTATGAGGCATGAGCTGGATTCCGGGGTGATGTCCCAGCACTGACCACGAGGCAGGAGCTGGATTCTGGGGTGATGTTCCAGCGCTGATCACGAGGCAGGCCTGGATTCTGGGGTGATGTCACAGCACTGGCCATGAGGCAGGAGCTGGATTCTGGGATGATGCCCGTTACTGACCATGAGACAGGAGCTGATTTCGGAGTGATATCCTAGCACTGACCGGGAGGCAGGAGCTGGATTCTGGGGTGATGTCTCAGCTCTGACCATTAGGCAGGCCTGGATTCTGGGATGATGTCCCAGCACGGACCATGAGGCAGGAGCTGGGTTCTGGGGTGATGTCCTTACACTGACCATGAGACAGGAGCTGGATTATGGGGTGCTGTCCCAGCACTGACCATGAGGCAGGAGCTGGATACCGGGGTGATGTCCGTATCACCGACCATGAGACAGGAGCTGGATTCCGGGGTGATGTCCCAGCACTGACCATGAGGCAGGAGCTGGATTCTGGGGGTGATGTCCCAGCACTGACGACGAGGCAGGAGCTGGATTCTGTGGTGATGTCCCAACATGGACCACGAGGCTGGAGCTGGATTCTGGGATGATGTCCCAGCACTGACCATGAGGGATGAGCTAGATTCTGGGATGATGTCCCACCACTGACTATGAGGCAGGAGCTGGATTCTGGGGTGATGTCCCAGCACTGACCGCGAGGCAGGAGCTGGACTCTGGGGTGATGTCACAGCACTGACCATGAAGCAGGATCTGGATTCTGGGGTGATGTCCCAGCACTGACCATGAGTCAGGAGCTGGATTCTGGGGTGATGTCCCAGCACTGACCATGAGACAGGATCAGGATTCTGGGGTGATGTACCAGCACTGATCTTTAGACAGGAGCTGGATTCCGTGGTGATGTCCCAGCATGGACCATGAGGCAGGAGCTGGGTTCTGGGGTGATGTTCTTACCCTGACCATGAGACAGGAGCTGGATTCTGGGGTGATGTCCCATCTCTTACAATGAGCCAGGAGCTGGATTCCGTGGTGATGTCCCAACACTGACCAGGAGACAGGAGCTGGATTCTGGGATGATGCCCAGCACTGACCATGAGGCATGAGCTAGATTCCTGGGTGATGTCGCAGCACTGGCCATGAGGCAGGATCTGGATTCTGGGATGATGCCCAGCACTGGCCATGAGGCATGAGCTGGATTCTTGGGTGATGTCCCAGCACTGGTCATGTGGCAGGAGCTGGATTCTGGGGTGATATCCCAGCACTGACCATGAGACAGGAGCTGATTTCGGAGTGATATCCTAGCACTGACCGTGAGGCAGGAGCTGGATTCTGGGGTGATGTCCCAGCACTGACCATGAAGCAGGAGCTGGATACTGGGGTGATGTCCCAGCACTGACCATGAGACAGAAGCTGATGTCCGAGTGATATCCTAGCAGTGACCATGAGCCAGGAGCTGGATTCTGGGGAGATGTCACTATCACTGACCATGAGATAGGAGCTGGATCACGGGGTGATGTCCCATAACTGACCATGAGGCAGAAGCTGGATTCTGGGGTGATGTCCTAACACGGACCATGAGACAGGAGCTGGATTGTGGGGTGATGTCCCTATCCCTGACCATGAAGCAGGATCTGTATTCTGGGGTGATGTCCCAGCATTGACTATGAGACAGGAGCTGGATTCTGGGGTGATGTCCCAGAACTGACAATGAGACAGGAGCTGATTTCGGAGTGATATCCTAGCACTGACCATGAGGCAGGATCTGGATTCTGGGGTGATGTCCCAGCACTGACTATGAGGCAGGAGCTGGATTCGGGGGTGATGTCCCAGAACTGACCACGAGGCTGGAGCTGGATTCTGGGATGATGTCCCAGCACTGACCATGAGGCATGAGCTGGATTCTGGAATGATGTCCCAGCACTGTCCATGAGGCAGGAGGTGGATTCTGGGGTGATGTCCCAGCACTGACGATGAGGCAGGAGCTGGATTCTGGGGTGATGTCCCAGCTCTGACCATGAGACAGGAGCTGATGTCCGAGTGATATCCTGGCACTGACAATCAGGCAGGTGCTGGTTTCTGGGGTGATGTCACTATCACCGACCATGAGACAGAAGCTGAATTCTGGGGTGATTTCCCAGCGCTGACCATGAGGCATGAGCTGGATTCCGGGGTGATGTCCCAGCACTGAAGATGAGGCATGAGCTAGATTCTGGGGTGATGTTCCAGCACTGACCATGAGGCAGGAGCTGGATTCTGGGGTGATGTCCCAGCACTGACGACGAGGCAGGAGCTGGATTCTAGGGTGATGTCACAGCACTGACCATGAGACAGGAGCTGGATTCTGGGGTGATGTTCCAGCACTGACCATGAGACAGGAGCTGATGTCCGTGGGATATCCGAGCAGTGACCATGAGGCAGGAGCTGGATTCTGGGGTGATGTCACTATCACTGACCATGAGACAGGTGCTGGATTACGGGGTGATGTCCTAGCACTGACCATCAATCAGGAGCTGGATTCTGGGGTGATGTCCCAGCACGGACCATGAGGCAGGATCTGGATTCTGGGGTGATGTCCCAGCACGGACCACGAGTCAGGAGCTGGATTCTGTGGTGATGTCCCAGCACTGACCACGAGGCAGGAGCTGGAATCTGGGGTGATGTTCCAGCACTGACCACGAGGCAGGAGCTGGATTCTGGGGTGATGTCCCAACACTGACCATGAGACAGGAGCTGGATTCTGGGGTGATGTCCCATCTCTTACTATGAGCCAGGAGCTGGATTCCGTGGTGATGTCCCTATCACCGACCCTGAGACAGGAGCTGGATTCCGGGGTGAAGTCCCAGCACGGACCATGAGGCAGGAGCAGGATTCTGGGGTGATGTCCCAGCACGGACCATGAGGCAGGAGCTGGGTTCTGGGGTGCTTTCCCAGCACTGACCGTGAGGCAGGAGCTGGATACCGGGGTGATGTCCTTATCACAGACCATGAGACAGGAGCTGGATTCCGGGGTGATGTCCCACCACTGACCATGAGGCAGGAGCTGCATTCTGGGGTGATGTCCTAACACTGACCATGAGACAGGAGCTGGATTCTGGGGTGATGTCCCAGCACTGACCATGAGGCAGGAGCTGTATTCTCGAGTGATGTCCCAGGACTGACCATGAGGCAGGAGCTGGATTCTGGGGTGATGTCCGTATCACCGACCATGAGACAGGATCAGGATTCCGGGGTGATGTCCCACCAATGATCATGAGACACGAGCTGGATTCCGGGGTGATGTCCCACCACTGACCATGAGGCAGGAGCTGGAGTCTGGGATGATGTCCCAGCAATGACCATGAGGCAGGAGATGGATTCTGGGGAGATGTCCCAGCACTGACCATGAGACAGGAGCGGATTTTGGAGTGATATCCTAGCACTGACCATGAGACAGGATCTGGATTCTGGGGTAATGTACCTGCACTGACCATTAGACAGGAGCTGGATTCCGTGGTGATGTCTCAGCACGGACCATGAGGCAGGAGCTGGGTTCTGGGGTGATGTCCTTACACTGACCATGAGACAGGAGCTGATTTCGGAGTGATATCCTAGCACTGACCGTGAGGCAGGATCGGGATTCTGGGGTGATATCCCAGCACTGAACACGAGGCTGGAGCTGGATTCTGGGATGATGTCCCAGCACTGAACATGAGGCATGAGCCAGATTCTGGGGTGATGTCCCAGCACTGACCATGAGGCAGGAGCTGGATTCTGGGGTGATGTTCCAGCACTGATGACGAGGCAGGAGCTGGATTCTGGGGTGATGTCCCAGCACTGACCATGAGTCAGGAGCTGGATTCTGGGGTGATGTCCCAGCACTGACCAGGAGACAGGAGCTGGATTCTGGGATGATGTCTGTATCACTGAGCATGAGGCAGGAGCTGGATTCTGGGTGATGTCCCAGCACTAAATATGAGGCAGGAGCTGGATTCTGGGGTGATGTCCCAGCACTGACCACGAGGCTGGAGCTGGATTCTGGGATGATGTCCCAGCACTGAACATGAGGCATGAGCTAGATTCTGGGGTGATGTTCCAGCACTGACCATGAGGCAGGAGCTGGATTCTGGGGTGATGTCCCAGCACTGACGACGAGGCAGGAGCTGGATTCTAGGGTGATGTCCCAGCACTGACCATGAGACAGGAGCTGGATTCTGGGGTGATGTTCCAGCACTGACCATGAGACAGGAGCTGATGTCCGTGGGATATACTAGCAGTGATCATGAGGCAGGAGCTGGATTCTTGGGTGATGTCACTATCACTGACCATGAGACAGGTGCTGGATTACGGGGTGATGTCCTAGCACTGACCATCAATCAGGAGCTGGATTCTGGGGTGATGTCCCAGCACTGACCATCAATCAGGAGCTGGATTCTGGGGTGATGTCCCAGCACGGACCATGAGACAGGAGCTGGATTCTGGGGTGATGTCCCAGCACTGACCATGAGACAGGAGCTGATTTCGGAGTGATATCCTACCACTGACCATGAGGCAGGATCTGGATTCTGGGGTGATGTCCCAGCACGGACCACGAGACAGGAGCTGGATTCCGTGGTGATGTCCCAGCACTGACCACGAGGCAGGAGCTGGAGTCTGGGATGATGTCCCACCACTGACCACGAGGCAGGAGCTGGATTCTGGAGTGATGTCCCAACACTGACCATGAGACAGGAGCTGGATTCTGGGGTGATGTCCCATCTCTTACAATGAGCCAGGAGCTGGATTCCGTGGTGATGTCCCAATCACCGACCCTGAGACAGGAGCTGGATTCCGGGGTGAAGTCCCACCGCTGACCATGAGGCAGGAGCAGGATTCTGCGGTGATGTCCCAGCACGGACCATGAGGCAGGAGCTGGGTTCTGGGGTGCTTTCCCAGCACTGACCGTGAGGCAGGAGCTGGATACCGGGGTGATGTCCTTATCACAGACCATGAGACAGGAGCTGGATTCCGGGGTGATGTCCCACCACTGACCATGAGGCAGGAGCTGCATT
Organism: Mobula birostris; assembly: GCF_030028105.1. Taxonomy (NCBI): domain Eukaryota; kingdom Metazoa; phylum Chordata; class Chondrichthyes; order Myliobatiformes; family Myliobatidae; genus Mobula; species Mobula birostris. The sequence continues at coordinate 95,306 of NW_027278566.1, read as the reverse complement.
CTGGGGTGATGTCCTAACACTGACCATGAGACAGGAGCTGGATTCTGGGGTGATGTCCCAGCACTGACCATGAGGCAGGAACTGTATTCTCGAGTGATGTCCCAGGACTGACCATGAGGCAGGAGCTGGATTCTGGGGTGATGTCCGTATCACCGACCATGAGACAGGATCAGGATTCCGGGGTGATGTCCCACCAATGATCATGAGACACGAGCTGGATTCCGGGGTGATGTCCCACCACTGACCATGAGGCAGGAGCTGGAGTCTGGGGTGATGTCCCAGCAATGACCATGAGGCAGGAGATGGATTCTGGGGAGATGTCCCAGCACTGACCATGAGACAGGAGCTGATTTAGGAGTGATGTCCCAACACTGACCAGGAGGCATGAGCTGGATTCTGGGATGATGTCCCAGCACTGACCATGAGGCAGGAGCTGGATTCTGGGGTGATATCCCAGCACTGACGAAGAGGCAGGAGATGGATTCTGGGGAGATGTCCCAGCACTGACCATGAGACAGGAGCGGATTTTGGAGTGATATCCTAGCACTGACCATGAGACAGGATCAGGATTCTGGGGTGATGTACCTGCACTGACCATTAGAGAGGAGCTGGATTCCGTGGTGATGTCTCAGCACGGACCATGAGGCAGGAGCTGGGTTCTGGGGTGATGTCCTTACACTGACCATGAGACAGGAGCTGATTTCGGAGTGATATCCTAGCACTGACCGTGAGGCAGGATCGGGATTCTGGGGTGATATCCCAGCACTGACTATGAGGCAGGAGCTGGATTCTGGGGTGATGTCCCAGCACTGAACACGAGGCTGGAGCTGGATTCTGGGATGATGTCCGAGCACTGAACATGAGGCATGAGCTAGATTCTGGGGTGATGTCCCAGCACTGACCATGAGGCAGGAGCTGGATTCTGGGGTGATGTTCCAGCACTGATGACGAGGCAGGAGCTGGATTCTGGGGTGATGTCCCAGCACTGACCATGAGTCAGGAGCTGGATTCTGGGGTGATGTCCCAGCACTGACCATGAGACAGGAGCTGGATTCTGGGATGATGTCTGTATCACTGAGCATGAGGCAGGAGCTGGATTCTGGGGTGATGTCCCAGCACTGAATATGAGGCAGGAGCTGGATTCTGGGGTGATGTCCCAGCACTGACCACGAGGCTGGAGCTGGATTCTGGGATGATGTCCCAGCACTGAACATGAGGCATGAGCTAGATTCTGGGGTGATGTTCCAGCACTGACCATGAGGCAGGAGCTGGATTCTGGGGTGATGTCCCAGCACTGACGACGAGGCAGGAGCTGGATTCTAGGGTGATGTCCCAGCACTGACCATGAGACAGGAGCTGGATTCTGGGGTGATGTTCCAGCACTGACCATGAGACAGGAGCTGATGTCCGTGGGATATCCGAGCAGTGACCATGAGGCAGGAGCTGGATTCTGGGGTGATGTCACTATCACTGACCATGAGACAGGTGCTGGATTACGGGGTGATGTCCTAGCACTGACCATCAATCAGGAGCTGGATTCTGGGGTGATGTCCCAGCACGGACCATGAGGCAGGATCTGGATTCTGGGGTGATGTCCCAGCACGGACCACGAGTCAGGAGCTGGATTCTGTGGTGATGTCCCAGCACTGACCACGAGGCAGGAGCTGGAATCTGGGGTGATGTTCCAGCACTGACCACGAGGCAGGAGCTGGATTCTGGGGTGATGTCCCAACACTGACCATGAGACAGGAGCTGGATTCTGGGGTGATGTCCCATCTCTTACTATGAGCCAGGAGCTGGATTCCGTGGTGATGTCCCTATCACCGACCCTGAGACAGGAGCTGGATTCCGGGGTGAAGTCCCAGCACGGACCATGAGGCAGGAGCAGGATTCTGGGGTGATGTCCCAGCACGGACCATGAGGCAGGAGCTGGGTTCTGGGGTGCTTTCCCAGCACTGACCGTGAGGCAGGAGCTGGATACCGGGGTGATGTCCTTATCACAGACCATGAGACAGGAGCTGGATTCCGGGGTGATGTCCCACCACTGACCATGAGGCAGGAGCTGCATTCTGGGGTGATGTCCTAACACTGACCATGAGACAGGAGCTGGATTCTGGGGTGATGTCCCAGCACTGACCATGAGGCAGGAGCTGTATTCTCGAGTGATGTCCCAGGACTGACCATGAGGCAGGAGCTGGATTCTGGGGTGATGTCCGTATCACCGACCATGAGACAGGATCAGGATTCCGGGGTGATGTCCCACCAATGATCATGAGACACGAGCTGGATTCCGGGGTGATGTCCCACCACTGACCATGAGGCAGGAGCTGGAGTCTGGGGTGATGTCCCAGCAATGACCATGAGGCAGGAGATGGATTCTGGGGAGATGTCCCAGCACTGACCATGAGACAGGAGCGGATTTTGGAGTGATATCCTAGCACTGACCATGAGACAGGATCTGGATTCTGGGGTAATGTACCTGCACTGACCATTAGACAGGAGCTGGATTCCGTGGTGATGTCTCAGCACGGACCATGAGGCAGGAGCTGGGTTCTGGGGTGATGTCCTTACACTGACCATGAGACAGGAGCTGATTTCGGAGTGATATCCTAGCACTGACCGTGAGGCAGGATCGGGATTCTGGGGTGATATCCCAGCACTGAACACGAGGCTGGAGCTGGATTCTGGGATGATGTCCCAGCACTGAACATGAGGCATGAGCCAGATTCTGGGGTGATGTCCCAGCACTGACCATGAGGCAGGAGCTGGATTCTGGGGTGATGTTCCAGCACTGATGACGAGGCAGGAGCTGGATTCTGGGGTGATGTCCCAGCACTGACCATGAGTCAGGAGCTGGATTCTGGGGTGATGTCCCAGCACTGACCAGGAGACAGGAGCTGGATTCTGGGATGATGTCTGTATCACTGAGCATGAGGCAGGAGCTGGATTCTGGGGTGATGTCCCAGCACTGAATATGAGGCAGGAGCTGGATTCTGGGGTGATGTCCCAGTACTGACCACGAGGCTGGAGCTGGATTCTGGGATGATGTCCCAGCACTGAACATGAGGCATGAGCTAGATTCTGGGGTGATGTTCCAGCACTGACCATGAGGCAGGAGCTGGATTCTGGGGTGATGTCCCAGCACTGACGACGAGGCAGGAGCTGGATTCTAGGGTGATGTCCCAGCACTGACCATGAGACAGGAGCTGGATTCTGGGGTGATGTTCCAGCACTGACCATGAGACAGGAGCTGATGTCCGTGGGATATACTAGCAGTGATCATGAGGCAGGAGCTGGATTCTTGGGTGATGTCACTATCACTGACCATGAGACAGGTGCTGGATTACGGGGTGATGTCCTAGCACTGACCATCAATCAGGAGCTGGATTCTGGGGTGATGTCCCAGCACTGACCATCAATCAGGAGCTGGATTCTGGGGTGATGTCCCAGCACGGACCATCAGACAGGAGCTGGATTCTGGGGTGATGTCCCAGCACTGACCATGAGACAGGAGCTGATTTCGGAGTGATATCCTACCACTGACCATGAGGCAGTATCTGGATTCTGGGGTGATGTCCCAGCACGGACCACGAGACAGGAGCTGGATTCCGTGGTGATGTCCCAGCACTGACCATGAGGCAGGAGCTGGAGTCTGGAATGATGTCCCACCACTGACCACGAGGCAGGAGCTAGATTCTGGAGTGATGTCCCAACACTGACCATGAGACAGGAGCTGGATTCTGGGGTGATGTCCCATCTCTTACAATGAGCAAGGAGCTGGATTCCGTGGTGATGTCCCTATCACCGACCCTGAGACAGGAGCTGGATTCCGGGGTGAAGTCCCACCGCTGACCATGAGGCAGGAGCAGGATTCTGCGGCGATGTCCCAGCACGGACCATGAGGCAGGAGCTGGGTTCTGGGGTGCTTTCCCAGCACTGACCGTGAGGCAGGAGCTGGATACCGGGGTGATGTCCTTATCACAGACCATGAGACAGGAGCTGGATTCCGGGGTGATGTCCCACCACTGACCATGAGGCAGGAGCTGCATTCTGGGGTGATGTCCTAACACTGACCATGAGACAGGAGCTGGATTCTGGGGTGATGTCCCAGCACTGACCATGAGGCAGGAACTGTATTCTCGAGTGATGTCCCAGGACTGACCATGAGGCAGGAGCTGGATTCTGGGGTGATGTCCGTATCACCGACCATGAGACAGGATCAGGATTCCGGGGTGATGTCCCACCAATGATCATGAGACACGAGCTGGATTCCGGGGTGATGTCCCACCACTGACCATGAGGCAGGAGCTGGAGTCTGGGGTGATGTCCCAGCAATGACCATGAGGCAGGAGATGGATTCTGGGGAGATGTCCCAGCACTGACCATGAGACAGGAGCTGATTTAGGAGTGATGTCCCAACACTGACCAGGAGGCATGAGCTGGATTCTGGGATGATGTCCCAGCACTGACCATGAGGCAGGAGCTGGATTCTGGGGTGATATCCCAGCACTGACGAAGAGGCAGGAGCTGGATTCTGTGGTGATGTCCCAACACTGACCACGAGGCTGGAGCTGGATTCTGGGATGATGTCCCAGCACTGACCATGAGGCATGAGCTGGATTCTGGGATGATGTCCCAGCACTGACCATGTGGCAGGAGCTGGATTTTGGGGTGATGTCCCAGCACTGACGACGAGGCAGGATCTGGATTCTGTGGTGATGTCCCAGCACTGACCATGAGACAGGAGCTTATTTCGGAGTGATATCCTACCACTGACCATGAGGCAGGATCTGGATTCTGGGGTGATGTCCCAGCACGGACCACGAGACAGGAGCTGGATTCCGTGGTGATGTCCCAGCACTGACCACGAGGCAGGAGCTGGATTCTGGGATGATGTCCCACCACTGACCACGAGGCAGGAGCTGGATTCTGGGATAATGTTCCAGCACTGACCACGAGGCAGGAGCTGGATTCTGGGGTGATGTCCCAACACTGACCATGAGACAGGAGCTGGATTCTGGGGTGATGTCGCATCTCTTACAATGAGCCAGGAGCTGGATTCCGTGGTGAAGTCCCTATCACCGACCCTGAGACAGGAGCTGGATTCCGGGGTGATGTCCCACCGCTGACCATGAGGCAGGAGCAGGATTCTGGGGTGATGTCCCAGCACGGACCATGAGGCAGGAGCTGGGTTCTGGGGTGCTTTCCCAGCACTGACCATGAGGCAGGAGCTGGATACCGGGGTGATGTCCTTATCACAGACCATGAGACAGGAGCTGGATTCCGGGGTGATGTCCCACCACTGACCATGAGGCAGGAGCTGCATTCTGGGGTGATGTCCTAACACTGACCATGAGACAGGAGCTGGATTCTGGGGTGATGTCCCAGCACTGACCATGAGGCAGGAGCTGTATTCTCGAGTGATGTCCCAGGACTGACCATGAGGCAGGAGCTGGATTCTGGGGTGATGTCCGTATCACCGACCATGAGACAGGATCAGGATTCCGGAGTGATGTCCCACCAATGATCATGAGACGCGAGCTGGATTCCGGGGTGATGTCCCACCACTGACCATGAGGCAGGAGCTGATTTAGGTGTGATGTCCCAACACTGACCAGGAGGCATGAGCTGGATTCTGGGATGATGACCCAGCACTGACCATGAGGCAGGAGCTGGATTCTGGGGTGATATCCCAGCACTGACGAAGAGGCAGGAGCTGGATTCTGTGGTGATGTCCCAGCACTGACCATGAGACAGGCCTGGATTCTGGGGTGATGTCCCAGCACTGACCATGAGGTAGGAGCTGGATTCTGGGATGATGCCCAGCACTGACCATGAGGCATGAGCTGGATTCTTGGGTGATGTCCCAGCACTGGCCATGTGGCAGGAGCTGGATTCTGGGGTGATGTCCCAGCACTGACCATGAGACAGAAGCTGATGTCCGAGTGATTTCCTGGCAGTGACCATGAGGCAGGAGCTGGATTCTGGGGTGATGTCACTATCACTGACCATGAGACAGGAGCTGGATTCTGGGGTGATGTCCCAGCACTGACCATGAGGCAGAAGCTGGATTCTGGGGTTATGTCCTAACACGGACAATGAGACAGGAGCTGGATTGTGGGGTGATGTCCCTATCACTGACCGTGAGGCAGGATCTGTATTCTGGGGTGATGTCGCAGCATTGACTATGAGGCAGGAGCTGGATTCTGGGGTGATGTCCCAGAACTGACCATGAGACAGGAGCTGATATCGGAGTGACATCCTAGCACTGACCATGAGGCAGGATCTGGATTCTGGGGTGATGTCCCAGCACTGACTATGAGGCAGGAGCTGGATTCGGGGGTGATGTCCCAGCACTGACCACGAGGCTGGAGCTGGATTCTGGAATGATGTCCCAGCACTGACGATGAGGCATGAGCTGGATTCTGGAAATGTCCCAGCACTGACGACGAGGCAGGAGCTGAATTCTGGGGTGATGTCCCAGCTCTCACCATGAGACAGGAGCTGATGTCCGAGTGATATCCTAGCACTGACCATCAGGCAGGTGCTGGTTTCTGGGGTGATGTCACTATCACCGACCATGAGACAGAAGCTGAATTCTGGGGTGATGTTCCAGCACTGACCATGAGGCATGAGCTGGATTCCGGGGTGATGTCCCAGCACTGACCACGAGGCAGGAGCTGGATTCTGGGGTGATGTTCCAGCGCTGACCACGAGGCAGGCCTGGATTCTGGGGTGATATCCCAGCACTGACCATGAGGCAGGAGCTGGTTTCTGGGATGATGCCCGGCACTGACCATGAGGTATGAGCTGGATTCTGGGGTGATGTCCCAGCACTGGCCATGAGGCAGGAGCTGGATTCTGGGGTGATGTCCCAGCACTGACCATGAGGAAGGAGCTGATGTCCGAGTGATATCCTAGCACTGACCATTAGGCAGAGGTGGATTCTGGGGTGATGACACTATCACCGACCAGGTGACAGGAGCTAATTTCTGGGGTGATGTCTCAGCTCTGACCATTAGGCAGGCCTGGATTCTGGGGTGATGTCCCAGCACTGACTATGAGTCAGGAGCTGGATTCTGGGGTGATGTCCCAGGTCTGACCGCGAGGCAGGAGCTGGACTCTGGGGTGATATCCCAGCACTGACCATGAAGCAGGAGCTGGATTCTGGGGTGATGTCCCAGCACTGACCATGAGTCAGGAGCTGGATTCTGGGGTGATGTTCCAGCACTGACCATGAGACAGGAGCTGATTTCGGAGTGATATCCTAGCACTGACCATGAGACAGAATCTGGATTCTGGGGTGATGTACCAGCACTGACCATTAGACAGGAGCTGGATTCCGTGGTGATGTCCCAGCACGGACCATGAGGCAGGAGCTGGGTTCTGGGGTGATGTCCTTACACTGACCATGAGACAGGAGCTGGATTATGGGGTGCTGTCGCCGCACTGACCATGAGGCAGGAGCTGGATACCGGGGTGATGTCCGTATTACCGACCATGAGACAGGAGCTGGATTCCGGGGTGATGTCCCAGCACTGACCATGAGGCAGGAGCTGGATTCTGGGGTCATGTCCTAACACTGACCATGAGACAGGAGCTGGATTCTGGGGTGATGTCCCAGCACTGACCATGAGGCAGGAACTGGATTCTGGAGTGATGTCCCAGTACTGACCATGAGGCAGGAGCTGGATTCTGGGGTGATGTCCCTATCACCGACCATGAGACAGGATCTGGATTCCGGGGTGATGTCCCACCAATGTTCATGAGAAAGGAGCTGGATTCCGGAGTGATGTCCCACCACTGACTATGAGGGAGGAGCTGGATGCTGGGGTGATGTCCCAGCACTGACGACGAGGCAGGATCTGGATTCTGTGGTGATGTCCCAGCACTGACCATGAAGCAGGAGCGGGATTCTGGGGTGATGTCCCAGCACTGACCATGAGACAGAAGCTGATGTCCGAGTGATTTCCTAGCAGTGACCATGAGGCAGGAGCTGGATTCTGGGGTGATGTCACTATAACCGACCATGAGACAGGAGCTGGATTACGGGGTGATGTCCCATAACTGACCATGAGGCAGAAGCTGGATTCTGGGGTTATATCCTAACACGGACCATGAGACAGGAGCTGGATTGTGGGGTGATGTCACTATCACTGACCATGAGACAGGAGCTGGATTACGGGGTGATGTCCCATAAGTGACCATGTGGCAGAAGCTGGATTCTGGGGTTATGTCCTAACACGGACCATGAGACAGGAGCTGGATTGTGGGGTGATGTCCCTATCACTGACCGTGAGGCAGGATCTGTATTCTGGGGTGATGTCCCAGCACTGACCATGAGACAGGAGCTGGATTCTGGGATGATGTCTGTATCACTGAGCATGAGGCAGGAGCTGGATTCTGGGGTGATGTCCCAGCACTGACGACGAGGCAGGAGCTGGATTCTGGGGTGATGTCCTAACACGACCATGAGACAGGAGCTGGATTCTGGGGTGATGTCCCATCTCTTACTATGAGCCAGGAGCTGGATTCTGGGGTGATGTCCCTATCACCAACCCTGAGACAGGAGCTGGATTCCGGGGTGAAGTCCCACCGCTGACCATGAGGCAGGAGCTGGATTCTGGGGTGATGTCCTAACACTGACCAGGAGACTGGAGCTGGATTCTGGGGTGCTGTCCCAGCATTGACCATGAGGCAGGAGCTGGATACCGGGGTGATGTCCTTATCACCGACCATCAGGCAGGAGCTGGATTCTGGGGTGATGTCCTAACACTGACCATGAGACAGGAGCTGGATTCTGGGGTGATGTCCCAGTACTGACCATGAGGCAGGAGCTGGATTCTGGAGTGACGTCCCATTACTGACCATGAGGCAGGAGCTGGATTCTGGGGTGATGTCCCTATCACCGACCATGAGGCAGGAGCTGGATTCCGGGGTGATGTCCCACCAATGATCATGAGACAGGGGCTGGATTCCGGGGTGATGTCCCACCACTGACCATGAGGCAGGAGCTGCATTCTTGGGTGATGTCCTAACACTGACCATGAGACAGGAGCTGGTTTAGGAGTGACGTCCCAACACTGACCATGAGACAGGAGCTGGATTCTGGGATGATATCCGTATCACTGACTATGAGGCAGGGTCTGGATTCTGGGGTGATGTCCCAGCACTGACCATGAGGCATGAGCTGGATTCCGGGGTGATGTCCCAGCACTGACCACGAGGCAGGAGCTGGATTCCGGGGCGATGTCCCAGCACTGACCACGAGGCAGGAGCTGGATTCTGGGCTGATGTTCCAGCGCTGACCACGAGGCAGGCCTGGATTCTGGGGTGATGTTCCAGCACTGACCATGAAGCAGGAGCTGATTTCGGAGTGATATCCTAGCACTGACCGTGAGGCAGGAGCTGGATTCTGGGGTGATGTCCCAGCACTGACCATGAAGCAGGAGCTGGATTCTGGGGTGATGTCCCAGCACTGACCACGAGGCAGGAGCTGATGTCCGAGTGATATCCTAGCACTGACCATTAGGCAAAGGTGGATTCTGGGGTGATGTCACTATCTCCGACCAGGAGACAGGAGCTGATTTCTGGGGTGATGTCCCAGCTCTGACCATTAGGCAGGCCTGGAGTCTGGGGTGATGTCCCAGCATTGACCATGAGGCAGGAGCTGGATTCTGGAGTGATGTCCCTGTACTGATCATGTGGCAGGAGCTGGATTCTGGGGTGATGTCCCAGCTCTGACCATGAAACAGGAGCTGATTTCGGAGTGATATCCTGGCACTGACCATGAGGCAGGAGGTGGATTCTGGGGTGATGTCTGTATCACTCAACATGAGGCAGGAGCTGGATTCTGGAGTGATGTCCCAGCACTGACTATGAGGCAGGAGCTGGATTCTGGGGTGATGTCCCAGTTCTGAACACGAGGCTGGAGCTGGTTTCTGGGATGATGTCCCAGCACTGAACATGAGGCATGAGCTAGATTCTGGGGTGATGTCCCAGCACTGACCATGAGGCAGGAGCTGGATTCTGGGGTGATGTCCCAGCACTGACCATGAGACAGGAGCTGATGACCGTGTGATATCCTAGCAGTGACCATGAGGCAGGAGCTGGATTCTGGGGTGATGTCACTATCAGTAACCATGAGACAGGTGCTGGATTACGGGGTGATGTCCCAGCACTGACCATGAAGCAGGAGCTGGATTCTGGGATGATGTCCCAGCACTGACCATGAGGCAGGAGCTGGATTCTGGGATGATGCCCATCACTGACCATGAGGTATGAGCTGGATTCTGGTGTGATGTCCCAGCACTGACCATGACGCAGGAGCTGGATTCTGGGGTGATGTCCTAGCACTGACCATGAGACAGGAGCTTATTTCGGTGTGATATCCTAGCACTGACCATGAGGCAGGAGCTGGATTCTGGGGTGATGTCCCAGCACTGACCGTGAGGCAGGAGCTGGATTCTGGGGTGATGTCCCAGCACTGACCATGAAGCAGAAGCTGGATTCTGGGGTTATGTCCTAACACGGACCATGAGACAGGAGCTGGATTGTGGGGTGATGTCCCTATCACTGACCGTGAGGCAGGATGTGTATTCTGGGGTGATGTCCCAGCATTGACTATGAGACAGGAGCTGGATTCTGGGGTGATGTCCCAGAACTGACCATGAGACAGGAGCTGATATCGGAGTGATATCCTAGCACTGACCATAAGGCAGGATCTGGATTCTGGGGTGATGTCCCAGCACTGACTGTGAGGCAGGAGCTGGATTCGGGGGTGATGTCCCAGCACTGACCACGAGGCTGGAGCTGGATTCTGGGATGATGTCCCAGCACTGACCATGAGGCATGAGCTGGATTCTGGAATGATGTCCCAGCACTGACCATGAAGCAGGAGCTGGATTCTGGGGTGATGTCCCAGCACTGACCACGAGGCAGGAGCTGGATTCTGGGGTGATGTCCCAGCACTGACCATGAGGCAGGAGCTGATGTCCGAGTGATATCCTAGCACTGACCGTTAGGCAGCGGTGGATTCTGGGGTGATGACACTATCACCGAGCAGGAGACAGGAGCTAATTTCTTGGGTGATGTCCCAGCTCTGACCATTACGCAGGCCTGGATTCTGGGGTGATGTCCCAGCACTGACTATGAGGCAGGAGCTGGATTCTGGGGTGATGTCCCAGCACTGACTATGAGGCAGGATCTGGATTCTGGGGTGATGTTCCAGCGCTGACCATGACGCAGGAGCTGGATTCTGGGATGATGTCCCAGCACTGACCATGAGGCATGAGCTGGATTCTGGAATGATGTCCCAGCACTGACCATGAAGCAGGAGCTGGATTCTGGGGTGATGTCCCAGCACTGACCACGAGGCAGGAGCTGGATTCTGGGGTGATGTCCCAGCACTGACCATGAGGCAGGAGCTGATGTCCGAGTGATATCCTAGCACTGGCCGTTAGGCAGCGGTGGATTCTGGGGTGATGACACTATCACCGAGCAGGAGACAGGAGCTAATTTCTTGGGTGATGTCCCAGCTCTGACCATTAGGCAGGCCTGGATTCTGGGGTGATGTCCCAGCACTGACTATGAGGCAGGAGCTGGATTCTGGGGTGATGTCCCAGCACTGACTATGAGGCAGGATCTGGATTCTGGGGTGATGTTCCAGCGCTGACCATGACGCAGGAGCTGGATTCTGGGGTGATGTCCTAGCACTGACCATGAGGCAGGAGCTGGATTCTGGGGTGATGTCCCAGCACTGACCGTGAGGCAGGAGCTGGATTCTGGGGTGATGTCCCAGCACTGACCATGAAGCAGAAGCTGGATTCTGGGGTTATGTCCTAACACGGACCATGAGACAGGAGCTGGATTGTGGGGTGATGTCCCTATCACTGACCGTGAGGCAGGATGTGTATTCTGGGGTGATGTCCCAGCATTGACTATGAGACAGGAGCTGGATTCTGGGGTGATGTCCCAGAACTGACCATGAGACAGGAGCTGATATCGGAGTGATATCCTAGCACTGACCATAAGGCAGGATCTGGATTCTGGGGTGATGTCCCAGCACTGACTGTGAGGCAGGAGCTGGATTCGGGGGTGATGTCCCAGCACTGACCGTGAGGCAGGAGCTGGATTCTGGGGTGATGTCCCAGCACTGACCATGAAGCAGAAGCTGGATTCTGGGGTTATGTCCTAACACGGACCATGAGACAGGAGCTGGATTGTGGGGTGATGTCCCTATCACTGACCGTGAGGCAGGATGTGTATTCTGGGGTGATGTCCCAGCATTGACTATGAGACAGGAGCTGGATTCTGGGGTGATGTCCCAGAACTGACCATGAGACAGGAGCTGATATCGGAGTGATATCCTAGCACTGACCATAAGGCAGGATCTGGATTCTGGGGTGATGTCCCAGCACTGACTGTGAGGCAGGAGCTGGATTCGGGGGTGATGTCCCAGCACTGACCACGAGGCTGGAGCTGGATTCTGGGATGATGTCCCAGCACTGACCATGAGGCATGAGCTGGATTCTGGAATGATGTCCCAGCACTGACCATGAAGCAGGAGCTGGATTCTGGGGTGATGTCCCAGCACTGACCACGAGGCAGGAGCTGGATTCTGGGGTGATGTCCCAGCACTGACCATGAGGCAGGAGCTGATGTCCGAGTGATATCCTAGCACTGACCGTTAGGCAGCGGTGGTTTCTGGGGTGATGACACTATCACCGACCAGGAGACAGGAGCTAATTTCTTGGGTGATGTCCCAGCTCTGACCATTAGGCAGGCCTGGATTCTGGGGTGATGTCCCAGCACTGACTATGAGGCAGGAGCTGGATTCTGGGGTGATGTCCCAGCACTGACTATGAGGCAGGATCTGGATTCTGGGGTGATGTTCCAGCGCTGACCATGACGCAGGAGCTGGATTCTGGGGTGATGTCCTAGCACTGACCATGAGGCAGGAGCTGGATTCTGGGGTGATGTCCCAGCACTGACCGTGAGGCAGGAGCTGGATTCTGGGGTGATGTCCCAGCACTGACCATGAAGCAGAAGCTGGATTCTGGGGTTATGTCCTAACACGGACCATGAGACAGGAGCTGGATTGTGGGGTGATGTCCCTATCACTGACCGTGAGGCAGGATGTGTATTCTGGGGTGATGTCCCAGCATTGACTATGAGACAGGAGCTGGATTCTGGGGTGATGTCCCAGAACTGACCATGAGACAGGAGCTGATATCGGAGTGATATCCTAGCACTGACCATAAGGCAGGATCTGGATTCTGGGGTGATGTCCCAGCACTGACTGTGAGGCAGGAGCTGGATTCGGGGGTGATGTCCCAGCACTGACCACGAGGCTGGAGCTGGATTCTGGGATGATGTCCCAGCACTGACCATGAGGCATGAGCTGGATTCTGGAATGATGTCCCAGCACTGACCATGAAGCAGGAGCTGGATTCTGGGGTGATGTCCCAGCACTGACCACGAGGCAGGAGCTGGATTCTGGTGTGATGTCCCAGCACTGACCATGACGCAGGAGCTGGATTCTGGGGTGATGTCCTAGCACTGACCATGAGACAGGAGCTGATTTCGGAGTGATATCCAAGCACTGACCATGAGGCAGGAGCTGGATTCTGGGGGTGATGTCCCAGCACTGACCGTGAGGCAGGAGCTGGATTCTGGGGTGATGTCCCAGCACTGACCATGAAGCAGAAGCTGGATTCTGGGGTTATGTCCTAACACGGACCATGAGACAGGAGCTGGATTGTGGGGTGATGTCCCTATCACTGACCGTGAGGCAGGATGTGTATTCTGGGGTGATGTCCCAGCATTGACTATGAGACAGGAGCTGGATTCTGGGGTGATGTCCCAGAACTGACCATGAGACAGGAGCTGATATCGGAGTGATATCCTAGCACTAACCATAAGGCAGGATCTGGATTCTGGGGTGATTTCCCAGCACTGACTGTGAGGCAGGAGCTGGATTCGGGGGTGATGTCCCAGCACTGACCACGAGGCTGGAGCTGGATTCTGGGATGATGTCCCAGCACTGACCATGAGGCATGAGCTGGATTCTGGAATGATGTCCCAGCACTGACCATGAAGCAGGAGCTGGATTCTGGGGTGATGTCCCAGCACTGACCACGAGGCAGGAGCTGGATTCTGGGGTGATGTCCCAGCACTGACCATGAGGCAGGAGCTGATGTCCGAGTGATATCCTAGCACTGACCGTTAGGCATCGGTGGATTCTGGGGTGATGACACTATCACCGACCAGGAGACAGGAGCTAATTTCTTGGGTGATGTCCCAGCTCTGACCATTAGGCAGGCCTGGATTCTGGGGTGATGTCCCAGCACTGACTATGAGGCAGGAGCTGGATTCTGGGGTGATGTCCCAGCACTGACTGTGAGGCAGGAGCTGGATTCGGGGGTGATGTCCCAGCACTGACCACGAGGCTGGAGCTGGATTCTGGGATGATGTCCCAGCACTGACCATGAGGCATGAGCTGGATTCTGGAATGATGTCCCAGCACTGACCATGAAGCAGGAGCTGGATTCTGGGGTGATGTCCCAGCACTGACCACGAGGCAGGAGCTGGATTCTGGGGTGATGTCCCAGCACTGACCATGAGGCAGGAGCTGATGTCCGAGTGATATCCCAGCACTGACCGTTAGGCAGCGGTGGATTCTGGGGTGATGACACTATCACCGAGCAGGAGACAGGAGCTAATTTCTTGGGTGATGTCCCAGCTCTGACCATTAGGCAGGCCTGGATTCTGGGGTGATGTCCCAGCACTGACTATGAGGCAGGATCTGGATTCTGGGGTGATGTCCCAGCACTGACCGCGAGGTAGGAGCTGGACTCTGGGGTGATGTCCCAGCACTGACTATGCAGCAGGAGCTGGATTCTGGGGTGATGTCCCAGCACTGACCATGAGTCAGGAGCTGGATTCTGGGGTGATGTCCCAGCACTGACCATGAGACAGGAGCGGATTTTGGAGTGATATCCTAGCACTGACCATGAGACAGGATCTGGATTCTGGGGTGATGTACCTGTACTGACCATTAGACAGGAGCTGGATTCCGTGGTGATGTCCCAGCACGGACCATGAGGCAGGAGCTGATTTCGGAGTGATATCCTAGCACTGACTGTGAGGCAGGAGCGGGATTCTGGGGTGATGTCCCAGCACTGACCATGAAGCAGGAGCGGGATTCTGGGGTGATGTCCCAGCACTGACCATGAGACAGAAGCTGATGTCCGAGTGATTTCCTAGCAGTGACCATGAGGCAGGAGCTGGATTCTGGGGTGATGTCACTATCACTGACCATGAGACAGGAACTGGATTACGGGGTGATGTCCCATAACTGACCATGAGGCAGAAGCTGGATTCTGGGGTTATGTCCTAACACGGACCATGAGACAGGATCTGGATTGTGGGGTGATGTCCCTATCACTGACTGTGAGGCAGGATCTGTATTCTGGGGTGATGTCCCAGAACTGACCATGAGACAGGAGCTGATATCGGAGTGATATCCTAGCACTGACCATGAGGCAGGATCTGGATTCTGGGGTGATCTCCCAGCACTGACCATGAGGCAGGAGGTGGATTCTGGGGTGATGTCCCAGCACTGACCATGAGACAGGAGCTGGATTCTGTAGTGATGTCCCAACACTGACCATGAGGTATGAGCTGGATTCTGGTGTGATGTCCCAGCACTGACCATGACGCAGGAGCTGGATTCTGGGGTGATGTCCTAGCACTGACCATGAGACAGGAGCTGATTTCGGAGTGATATCCTAGCACTGACCATGAGGCAGGAGCTGGATTCTGGGGTGATGTCCCAGCACTGACCGTGAGGCAGGAGCTGGATTCTGGGGTGATGTCCCAGCACTGACCATGAAGCAGAAGCTGGATTCTGGGGTTATGTCCTAACACGGACCATGAGACAGGAGCTGGATTGTGGGGTGATGTCCCTATCACTGACCGTGAGGCAGGATGTGTATTCTGGGGTGATGTCCCAGCATTGACTATGAGACAGGAGCTGGATTCTGGGGTGATGTCCCAGAACTGACCATGAGACAGGAGCTGATATCGGAGTGATATCCTAGCACTAACCATAAGGCAGGATCTGGATTCTGGGGTGATGTCCCAGCACTGACTGTGAGGCAGGAGCTGGATTCGGGGGTGATGTCCCAGCACTGACCACGAGGCTGGAGCTGGATTCTGGGATGATGTCCCAGCACTGACCATGAGGCATGAGCTGGATTCTGGAATGATGTCCCAGCACTGACCATGAAGCAGGAGCTGGATTCTGGGGTGATGTCCCAGCACTGACCACGAGGCAGGAGCTGGATTCTGGGGTGATGTCCCAGCACTGACCATGAGGCAGGAGCTGATGTCCGAGTGATATCCTAGCACTGACCGTTAGGCAGCGGTGGATTCTTGGGTGATGACACTATCACCGACCAGGAGACAGGAGCTAATTTCTTGGGTGATGTCCCAGCTCTGACCATTAGGCAGGCCTGGATTCTGGTGTGATGTCCCAGCACTGACTATGAGGCAGGAGCTGGATTCTGGGGTGATGTCCCAGCACTGACTGTGAGGCAGGAGCTGGATTCGGGGGTGATGTCCCAGCACTGACCACGAGGCTGGAGCTGGATTCTGGGATGATGTCCCAGCACTGACCATGAGGCATGAGCTGGATTCTGGAATGATGTCCCAGCACTGACCATGAAGCAGGAGCTGGATTCTGGGGTGATGTCCCAGCACTGACCACGAGGCAGGAGCTGGATTCTGGGGTGATGTCCCAGCACTGACCATGAGGCAGGAGCTGATGTCCGAGTGATATCCTAGCACTGACCGTTAGGCAGCGGTGGATTCTGGGGTGATGACACTATCACCGAGCAGGAGACAGGAGCTAATTTCTTGGGTGATGTCCCAGCTCTGACCATTAGGCAGGCCTGGATTCTGGGGTGATGTCCCAGCACTGACTATGAGGCAGGAGCTGGATTCTGGGGTGATGTCCCAGCACTGACTATGAGGCAGGATCTGGATTCTGGGGTGATGTTCCAGCGCTGACCATGACGCAGGAGCTGGATTCTGGGGTGATGTCCTAGCACTGACCATGAGACAGGAGCTGATTTCGGAGTGATATCCTAGCACTGACCATGAGGCAGGAGCTGGATTCTGGGGTGATGTCCCAGCACTGACCGTGAGGCAGGAGCTGGATTCTGGGGTGATGTCCCAGCACTGACCATGAAGCAGAAGCTGGATTCTGGGGTTATGTCCTAACACGGACCATGAGACAGGAGCTGGATTGTGGGGTGATGTCCCTATCACTGACCGTGAGGCAGGATGTGTATTCTGGGGTGATGTCCCAGCATTGACTATGAGACAGGAGCTGGATTCTGGGGTGATGTCCCAGAACTGACCATGAGACAGGAGCTGATATCGGAGTGATATCCTAGCACTGACCATAAGGCAGGATCTGGATTCTGGGGTGATGTCCCAGCACTGACTGTGAGGCAGGAGCTGGATTCGGGGGTGATGTCCCAGCACTGACCACGAGGCTGGAGCTGGATTCTGGGATGATGTCCCAGCACTGACCATGAGGCATGAGCTGGATTCTGGAATGATGTCCCAGCACTGACCATGAAGCAGGAGCTGGATTCTGGGGTGATGTCCCAGCACTGACCACGAGGCAGGAGCTGGATTCTGGGGTGATGTCCCAGCACTGACCATGAGGCAGGAGCTGATGTCCGAGTGATATCCTAGCACTGACCGTTAGGCAGCGGTGGTTTCTGGGGTGATGACACTATCACCGACCAGGAGACAGGAGCTAATTTCTTGGGTGATGTCCCAGCTCTGACCATTAGGCAGGCCTGGATTCTGGGGTGATGTCCCAGCACTGACTATGATGCAGGAGCTGGATTCTGGGGTGATGTCCCAGCACTGACCGCGAGGCAGGAGCTGGACTCTGGGGTGATGTCCCAGCACTGACCATGCAGCAGGAGCTGGATTCTGGGGTGATGTCCCAGCACTGACCATGAGTCAGGAGCTGGATTCTGGGGTGATGTCCCAGCACTGACCATGAGACAGGAGCGGATTTTGGAGTGATATCCTAGCACTGACCATGAGACAGGATCTGGATTCTGGGGTGATGTACCTGTACTGACCATTGGACAGGAGCTGGATTCCGTGGTGATGTCCCAGCACGGACCATGAGGCAGGAGCTGATTTCGGAGTGATATCCTAGCACTGACTGTGAGGCAGGAGCGGGATTCTGGGGTGATGTCCCAGCACTGACCATGAAGCAGGAGCGGGATTCTGGGGTGATGTCCCAGCACTGACCATGAGACAGAAGCTGATGTCCGAGTGATTTCCTAGCAGTGACCATGAGGCAGGAGCTGGATTCTGGGGTGATGTCACTATCACTGACCATGAGACAGGAACTGGATTACGGGGTGATGTCCCATAACTGACCATGAGGCAGAAGCTGGATTCTGGGGTTATGTCCTAACACGGACCATGAGACAGGATCTGGATTGTGGGGTGATGTCCCTATCACTGACTGTGAGGCAGGATCTGTATTCTGGGGTGATGTCCCAGCATTGACTATGAGACAGGATCTGGATTCTGGGGTGATGTCCCAGAACTGACCATGAGACAGGAGCTGATATCGGAGTGATATCCTAGCACTGACCATGAGGCAGGATCTGGATTCTGGGGTGATCTCCCAGCACTGACCATGAGGCAGGAGGTGGATTCTGGGGTGATGTCCCAGCACTGACCATGAGACAGGAGCTGGAGTCTGTAGTGATGTCCCAACACTGACCATGAGGTATGAGCTGGATTCTGGTGTGATGTCCCAGCACTGACCATGACGCAGGAGCTGGATTCTGGGGTGATGTCCTAGCACTGACCATGAGACAGGAGCTGATTTCGGAGTGATATCCTAGCACTGACCATGAGGCAGGAGCTGGATTCTGGGGTGATGTCCCAGCACTGACCGTGAGGCAGGAGCTGGATTCTGGGGTGATGTCCCAGCACTGACCATGAAGTAGAAGCTGGATTCTGGGGTTATGTCCTAACACGGACCATGAGACAGGAGCTGGATTGTGGGGTGATGTCCCTATCACTGACCGTGAGGCAGGATGTGTATTCTGGGGTGATGTCCCAGCATTGACTATGAGACAGGAGCTGGATTCTGGGGTGATGTCCCAGAACTGACCATGAGACAGGAGCTGATATCGGAGTGATATCCTAGCACTAACCATAAGGCAGGATCTGGATTCTGGGGTGATGTCCCAGCACTGACTGTGAGGCAGGAGCTGGATTCGGGGGTGATGTCCCAGCACTGACCACGAGGCTGGAGCTGGATTCTGGGATGATGTCCCAGCACTGACCATGAGGCATGAGCTGGATTCTGGAATGATGTCCCAGCACTGACCATGAAGCAGGAGCTGGATTCTGGGGTGATGTCCCAGCACTGACCACGAGGCAGGAGCTGGATTCTGGGGTGATGTCCCAGCACTGACCATGAGGCAGGAGCTGATGTCCGAGTGATATCCTAGCACCTACCGTTAGGCAGCGGTGGATTCTGGGGTGATGACACTATCACCGACCAGGAGACAGGAGCTAATTTCTTGGGTGATGTCCCAGCTCTGACCATTAGGCAGGCCTGGATTCTGGGGTGATGTCCCAGCACTGACTATGAGGCAGGAGCTGGATTCTGGGGTGATGTCCCAGCACTGACTGTGAGGCAGGAGCTGGATTCGGGGGTGATGTCCCAGCACTGACCACGAGGCTGGAGCTGGATTCTGGGATGATGTCCCAGCACTGACCATGAGGCATGAGCTGGATTCTGGAATGATGTCCCAGCACTGACCATGAAGCAGGAGCTGGATTCTGGGGTGATGTCCCAGCACTGACCACGAGGCAGGAGCTGGATTCTGGGGTGATGTCCCAGCACTGACCATGAGGCAGGAGCTGATGTCCGAGTGATATCCTAGCACTGACCGTTAGGCAGCGGTGGATTCTGGGGTGATGACACTATCACCGAGCAGGAGACAGGAGCTAATTTCTTGGGTGATGTCCCAGCTCTGACCATTAGGCAGGCCTGGATTCTGGGGTGATGTCCCAGCACTGACTATGAGGCAGGAGCTGGATTCTGGGGTGATGTCCCAGCACTGACTATGAGGCAGGATCTGGATTCTGGGGTGATGTTCCAGCGCTGACCATGACGCAGGAGCTGGATTCTGGGGTGATGTCCTAGCACTGACCATGAGACAGGAGCTGATTTCGGAGTGATATCCTAGCACTGACCATGAGGCAGGAGCTGGATTCTGGGGTGATGTCCCAGCACTGACCGTGAGGCAGGAGCTGGATTCTGGGGTGATGTCCCAGCACTGACCATGAAGCAGAAGCTGGATTCTGGGGTTATGTCCTAACACGGACCATGAGACAGGAGCTGGATTGTGGGGTGATGTCCCTATCACTGACCGTGAGGCAGGATGTGTATTCTGGGGTGATGTCGCAGCATTGACTATGAGACAGGAGCTGGATTCTGGGGTGATGTCCCAGAACTGACCATGAGACAGGAGCTGATATCGGAGTGATATCCTAGCACTGACCATAAGGCAGGATCTGGATTCTGGGGTGATGTCCCAGCACTGACTGTGAGGCAGGAGCTGGATTCGGGGGTGATGTCCCAGCACTGACCACGAGGCTGGAGCTGGATTCTGGGATGATGTCCCAGCACTGAACATGAGGCATGAGCTGGATTCTGGAATGATGTCCCAGCACTGACCATGAAGCAGGAGCTGGATTCTGGGGTGATGTCCCAGCACTGACCACGAGGCAGGAGCTGGATTCTGGGGTGATGTCCCAGCACTGACCATGAGGCAGGAGCTGATGTCCGAGTGATATCCTAGCACTGACCGTTAGGCAGCGGTGGTTTCTGGGGTGATGACACTATCACCGACCAGGAGACAGGAGCTAATTTCTTGGGTGATGTCCCAGCTCTGACCATTAGGCAGGCCTGGATTCTGGGGTGATGTCCCAGCACTGACTATGAGGCAGGAGCTGGATTCTGGGGTGATGTCCCAGCACTGACCGCGAGGCAGGAGCTGGATTCTGGGGTGATGTCCCAGCACTGACCATGAAGCAGAAGCTGGATTCTGGGGTTATGTCCTAACACGGACCATGAGACAGGAGCTGGATTCTGGGGTGATGTCCTAGCACTGACCATGAGACAGGAGCTGATTTCGGAGTGATATCCTAGCACTGACCATGAGGCAGGAGCTGGATTCTGGGGTGATGTCCCAGCACTGACCGTGAGGCAGGAGCTGGATTCTGGGGTGATGTCCCAGCACTGACCATGAAGCAGAAGCTGGATTCTGGGGTTATGTCCTAACACGGACCATGAGACAGGAGCTGGATTGTGGGGTGATGTCCCTATCACTGACCGTGAGGCAGGATGTGTATTCTGGGGTGATGTCCCAGCATTGACTATGAGACAGGAGCTGGATTCTGGGGTGATGTCCCAGAACTGACCATGAGACAGGAGCTGATATCGGAGTGATATCCTAGCACTGACCATAAGGCAGGATCTGGATTCTGGGGTGATGTCCCAGCACTGACTGTGAGGCAGGAGCTGGATTCGGGGGTGATGTCCCAGCACTGACCACGAGGCTGGAGCTGGATTCTGGGATGATGTCCCAGCACTGACCATGAGGCATGAGCTGGATTCTGGAATGATGTCCCAGCACTGACCATGAAGCAGGAGCTGGATTCTGGGGTGATGTCCCAGCACTGACCATGAGGCAGGAGCTGATGTCCGAGTGATATCCTAGCACTGACCGTTAGGCAGCGGTGGTTTCTGGGGTGATGACACTATCACCGACCAGGAGACAGGAGCTAATTTCTTGGGTGATGTCCCAGCTCTGACCATTAGGCAGGCCTGGATTCTGGGGTGATGTCCCAGCACTGACTATGAGGCAGGAGCTGGATTCTGGGGTGATGTCCCAGCACTGACCGCGAGGCAGGAGCTGGATTCTGGGGTGATGTCCCAGCACTGACCATGAGACAGAAGCTGATGTCCGAGTGATTTCTTAGCAGTGACCATGAGGCAGGAGCTGGATTCTGGGGTGATGTCACTATCACTGACCATGAGACAGGAACTGGATTACGGGGTGATGTCCCATAACTGACCATGAGGCAGAAGCTGGATTCTGGGGTTATGTCCTAACACGGACCATGAGACAGGATCTGGATTGTGGGGTGATGTCCCTATCACTGACTGTGAGGCAGGATCTGTATTCTGGGGTGATGTCCCAGCATTGACTATGAGACAGGAGCTGGATTCTGGGGTGATGTCCCAGAACTGACCATGAGACAGGAGCTGATATCGGAGTGATATCCTAGCACTGACCATGAGGCAGGATCTGGATTCTGGGGTGATCTCCCAGCACTGACCATGAGGCAGGAGGTGGATTCTGGGGTGATGTCCCAGCACTGACCATGAGACAGGAGCTGGATTCTGTAGTGATGTCCCAACACTGACCATGAGACTGGAGCTGGATTCTGGGATGATGTCTGTATCACTGAGCATGAGGCAGGAGCTGGATTCTGGGGTGATGTCCCAGCACTGACTATGAGGCAGGAGCTGGATTCTGGGGTGATGTCCCAGCACTGAACACGAGGCAGGAGCTGGATTCTGGGATGATGTCCCAGCACTGAACATGAGGCATGAGCTAGATTCTGGGGTGATGTCCCAGCACTGACCATGAGGCAGGAGCTGGATTCTGGGGTTGATGTCCCAGCACTGACGACGAGGCAGGAGCTGGATTCTGGGGTGATGTCCTAACACTGACCATGAGACAGGAGCTGGATTCTGGGGTGATGTCCCATCTCTTACTATGAGCGAGGAGCTGGATTCCGGGGTGAAGTCCCACTGCTGACCATGAGGCAGGAGCTGGATTCTGGGGTGATGTCCTAACACTGACCAGGAGACTGGAGCTGGATTCTGGGGTGCTGTCCCAGCACTGACCATGAGGCAGGAGCTGGATACCGGGGTGATGTCCTTATCACCGACCATGAGACAGGAGCTGGATTCCGGGGTGATGTCCCACCACTGACCATGAGGCAGGAGGTAGATTCTGGGGTGATGTCCTAACACTGACCATGAGACAGGAGCTGGATTCTGGGGTGATGTCCCAGCACTGACCATGAGGCAGGAGCTGGATTCTGGAGTGATGTCCCAGTACTGACCATGAGGCAGGAGCTGGATTCTGGGGTGATGTCCCTATCACCGACCATGAGACAGAATCAGGATTCGGGGGTGATGTCCCACCACTGACTATGAGGCAGGAGCTGCATTCTGGGGTGATGTTCCAGCAATGACCATGAGGCAGGAAATGGATTCTGGGGTGATGTCCCAGCACTGACCATGAGACAGGAGCTGGTTTAGGAGTGACGTCCCAACACTGACCATGAGACAGGAGCTGGATTCTGGGATGATGTCCGTATCACTGACCATGAGGCAGGAGCTGGATTCTGGGGTGATGTCCCAGCACTGACTATGAGGCAGGGTCTGGATTCTGGGTTGATGTCCCAGCACTGACCACGAGGCTGGAGCTGGATTCTGGGATGATGTCCCAGCGCTGACCATGAGGCATGAGCTGGATTTTGGGATGATGTCCCAGCACTGACCATGAGGCAGGAGCTGGATTCTGGGGTGATGTCCCAGCACTGACGACGAGGCAGGAGCTGGATTCTGGGGTGATGTCCCAGCACTGAACATGAGGCAGGAGCTGATGTCCGAGTGATATCCTAGCACTGACCATTAGGCAAAGGTGGATTCTGGGTTGATGTCACTATCACCGACCAGGAGACAGGAGCTGATTTCTGGGGTGATGTCCCAGCTCTGACCATTAGGCAGGCCTGGAGCCTGGGGTGATGTCCCAGCAGTGACCATGAGGCAGGAGCTGGATTCTGGGGTGATGTCCCTATCACCGACCATGAGACAGGATCTGGATTCCGGGGTGATGTCCCACCAATGATCATTGGACAGGAGCTGGATTCCGGGGTGATGTCCCACCACTGACTATCAGGCAGGAGCTGGATTCTGGGGTGATGTCCCAGCACTGACCGTGAGGCAGGACATGGATTATGGGGTGATGTCCCAGCTCTGACCATGAGACAGGAGCTAATTTCGGACTGATATCCTAGCACTGACCATGAGGCAGGAGGTGGATTCTGGGGTGATGTCCCAGCACTGACCATGAGACAGGAGCTTGATTCTGTAGTGATGTCCCAACACTGACCATGAGACAGGAGCTGGATTCTGGGATGATGTCTGTATCACTGAGCATGAGGCAGGAGCTGGATTCTGGGGTGATGTCCCAGCACTGACCATGAGGCAGGAGCTGGATTCTGGGGTGATGTCCCAGCACTGACTATGAGGCAGGAGCTGGATTCTGGGGTGATGTCCCAGCACTGACCGCGAGGCAGGAGCTGGACTCTGGGGTGATGTCCCAGCACTGACCATGAAGCAGGAGCTGGATTCTGGGATGATGTCCCAGCACTGACCACGAGGCAGGAGCTGGATTCTGGGGTGATGTCCCAGCACTGACCATGAGGCAGGAGCTGATGTCCGAGTGATATCCTAGCACTGACCATTAGGCAAAGGTGGATTCTGGGATGATGTCCCGGCACTGTCTGTGAGGCAGGGGCTGGATTCTGGGGAGATGTCCCAGCACTGACCACGAGGCTGGATCTGGATTCTGGGATGATGTCCCAGCACAGACCATGAGGCATGAGCTGGATTCTGGGATGATGTCCCAGCACTGACCATGAGCCAGGAGCTGGATTCTGGGGTGATGTACCTGCACTGACCATTAGACAGGAGCTGGATTCCGTGGTGATGTACCAGCACGGACCATGAGGCAGGAGCTGGGTTCTGGGGTGATGTCCCAGCACTGACCATGAGACAGGAGCTGATGACCGTGTGATATCCTAGCAGTGACCATGAGGCAGGAGCTGGATTCTGGGGTGATGTCAGTATCACCGACCATGAGACAGAAGCTGAATTCTGGGGTGATGTCACTATCACCGACCATGAGACAGAAGCTGAATTCTGGGGTGATGTCACTATCACCGACCATGAGACAGAAGCTGGATTCTGGGGTGATGTCCCAGCACTGACCATGAGGCAGGAGCTGATGTCCGAGTGATATCCTAGCACTGACTATTAGGCAGCGGTGGATTCTGGGGTGATGACACTATCACCGACCAGGAGACGGGAGCTGATTTCTGGGGTGATGTCCCAGCTCTGACCATTAGGCAGGCCTGGAGTCTGGGGTGATGTCCCAGCACTGACCATGAGACAGGAGCTTGATTCTGTAGTGATGTCCCAACACTGACCATGAGACAGGAGCTGGATTCTGGGATGATGTCTGTATCACTGAGCATGAAGCAGGAGCTGGATTCTGGGGTGATGTCCCAGCACTGACTGTGAGGCAGGAGCTGGATTCTGGGGTGATGTCCCAGCACTGAACACGAGGCTGGAGCTGGATTCTGGGATGATGTCCCAGCACTGACCATGAGGCAGGAGCTGGATTCTGGGGTGATGTCCCAGCACTGACCATGAGAGAGGAGCTGATGACCGTGTGATATCCTAGCAGTGACCATGAGGCAGGAGCTGGATTCTGGGGTGATGTCAGTATCACCGACCATGAGACAGAAGCTGAATTCTGGGGTGATGTCACTATCACCGACCATGAGACAGAAGCTGGATTCTGGGGTGATGTCCCAGCACTGACCATGAGGCAGGAGCTGATGTCCGAGTGATATCCTAGCACTGACTATTAGGCAGCGGTGGATTCTGGGGTGATGACACTATCACCGACCAGGAGACGGGAGCTGATTTCTGGGGTGATGTCCCAGCTCTGACCATTAGGCAGGCCTGGAGTCTGGGGTGATGTCCCAGCACTGACCATGAGGCAGGAGCTGGATTCTGGGGTGATGTCCCTATCACCGACCATGAGACAGGATCTGGATTCCGGGGTGATGTCCCACCAATGATCATTGGACAGGAGCTGGATTCCGGGGTGATGTCCCACCACTGACTATGAGGCAGGAGCTGGATTCTGGGGTGATGTCCCAGCACTGACCGTGAGGCAGGACATGGATTCTGGGGTGATGTCCCAGCTCTGACCATGAGACAGGAGCTGATTTCGGAGTGATATCCTAGCACTGACCATGAGGCAGGAGGTGGATTCTGGGGTGATGTCCCAGCACTGACCATGAGACAGGAGCTTGATTCTGTAGTGATGTCCCAACACTGAGCATGAGACAGGAGCTGGATTCTGGGATGATATCTGTATCACTGAGCATGAGGCAGGAGCTGGATTCTGGGGTGATGTCCCAGCACTGAACACGAGGCTGGAGCTGGATTCTGGGATGATGTCCCAGCACTGACCATGAGGCAGGAGCTGGATTCTGGGGTGATGTCCCAGCACTGACCATGAGACAGGAGCTGATGACCGTGTGATATCCTAGCAGTGACCATGAGGCAGGAGCTGGATTCTGGGGTGATGTCAGTATCACCGACCATGAGACAGAAGCTGAATTCTGGGGTGATGTCACTATCACCGACCATGAGACAGAAGCTGAATTCTGGGGTGATGTCACTATCACCGACCATGAGACAGAAGCTGGATTCTGGGGTGATGTCCCAGCACTGAACACGAGGCTGGATCTGGATTCTGGGATGATGTCCCAGCACTGACCATCAGGCAGGAGCTGATGTCCGAGTGATATCCTAGCACTGACTATTAGGCAGCGGTGGATTCTGGGGTGATGACACTATCACCGACCAGGAGACAGGAGCTAATTTCTTGGGTGATGTCCCAGCTCTGACCATTAGGCAGGCCTGGATTCTGGGGTGATGTCCCAGCACTGACTATGAGGCAGGAGCTGGATTCTTGGGTGATGTCCCAGCACTGACCGCGAGGCAGGAGCTGGACTCTGGGGTGATGTCCCAGCACTGACCATGCAGCAGGAGCTGGATTCTGGGGTGATGTCCCAGCTCTGACCATGAGTCAGGAGCTGGATTCTGGGGTGATGTCCCAGCACTGACCATGAGACAGGAGCTGATTTTGGAGTGATATCCTAGCACTGACCATGAGGCAGGATCTGGATTCTGGGGTGATGTCCCGGCACTGTCTGTGAGGCAGGGGCTGGATTCTGGGGAGATGTCCCAGCACTGACCACGAGGCTGGATCTGGATTCTGGGATGATGTCCCAGCAGAGACCATGAGGCATGAGCTGGATTCTGGGATGATGTCCCAGCACTGACCATGAGCCAGGAGCTGGATTCTGGGGTGATGTACCTGCACTGACCATTAGACAGGAGCTGGATTCCGTGGTGATGTACCAGCACGGACCATGAGGCAGGAGCTGGGTTCTGGGGTGATGTCCCAGCACTGACCATGAGGCAGGAGCTGGATTCTGGGGTGATGTCCTAACACTGACCATGAGACAGGAGCTGGATTCTGGGGTGCTGTCCCAGCACTGACCATGAGGCAGGAGCTGGATTCTGCAGGGATATCCCAGTACTGACCATGAGGCAGGAGGTGGATTCTGGGGTGATGTCCCTATCACAGACCATGAGACAGGATCTGGATTCCGAGGTGATGTCCCACCAATGATCATGAGACAGGAGCTGGATTCCGGGGTGATGTCCCACCACTGACTATGAGGCAGGAGCTGGATTCTGGGGTGATGTCCCAGCTCTGACCATGAGACAGGAGCTGATTTCGGAGTGATATCCTAGCACTGACCATGAGGCAGGAGGTGGATTCTGGGGTGATGTCGCAGCACTGACCATGAGACAGGAGCTTGATTCTGTAGTGATGTTCCAACACTGACCATGAGACAGGAACTGGATTCTGGGATGATGTCTGTATCACTGAGCATGAGGCAGGAGCTGGATTCTGGGGTGATGTCCCAGCACTGACTATGAGGCAGGAGCTGGATTCTGGGGTGATGTCCCAGCACTGACCATGAGACAGGAGCTGATGACCGTGTGATATCCTAGCAGTGACCATGAGGCAGGAGCTGGATTCTGGGGTGATGTCAGTATCACCGACCATGAGACAGAAGCTGAATTCTGGGGTGATGTCACTATCACCGACCATGAGACAGAAGCTGAATTCTGGTGTGATGTCACTATCACCGACCATGAGACAGAAGCTGGATTCTGGGGTGATGTCCCGGCACTGTCTGTGAGGCAGGGGCTGGATTCTGGGGAGATGTCCCAGCACTGACCACGAGGCTGGATCTGGATTCTGGGATGATGACCCAGCACAGACCATGAGGCATGAGCTGGATTCTGGGATGATGTCCCAGCACTGACCATGAGGCAGGAGCTGGATTCTGGGGTGATGTCCTAACACTGACCATGAGACAGGAGCTGGATTCTGGGGTGCTGTCCCAGCACTGACCATGAGGCAGGAGCTGGATTCTGGAGGGATATCCCAGTACTGACCATGAGGCAGGAGGTGGATTCTGGGGTGATGTCCCTATCACCGACCATGAGACAGGATCTGGATTCCGGGGTGATGTCCCACCAATGATCATGAGACAGGAGCTGGATTCCGGGGTGATGTCCCACCACTGACTATGAGGCAGGAGCTGGATTCTGGGGTGATGTCCCAGCACTGACCATGAGGCAGGAGATAGATTCTGGGGTGATGTCCCAGTACTGACCATGAGACAGGAGCTGATTTCGGAGTGATATCCTAGCACTGACCATGAGGCAGGAGGTGGATTCTGGGGTGATGTCGCAGCACTGACCATGAGACAGGAGCTGGATTCTGGGGTGATGTCCCAACACTGACCATGAGACAGGAGCTGGATTCTGGGATGATGTCTGTATCACTGACCATGAGGCAGGAGCTGGATTCTCGGGTGATGTCCCTGCACTGACTATGAGGCAGGGGCTGGATTCTGGGGTGATGTCCCAGCACTGACCACGAGGCTGGATCTGGATTCTGGGATGATGTCCCAGCACAGACCATGAGGCATGAGCTGGATTCTGGGATGATGTCCCAGCACTGACCATGAGGCAGGAGCTGGATTCTGGGGTGATGTCCCAGCACTGACCATGAGGCATGAGCTGGATTCCGGGGTGATGTCCCAGCACTGACCATGAGACAGGAGCTGATTTCGGAGTGATAACCTAGCACTGACCGTGAGGCAGGAGCTGGATTCTGGGGTGATGTCCCAGCACTGACCATGAGGCAGGAGCTGGATTCTGGGGTGATGTCCCAGCACTGACCATGAGACAGGAGCTGATGACCGTGTGATATCCTAGCAGTGACCATGAGGCAGGAGCTGGATTCTGGGGTGATGTCACCATCACCGACCATGAGACAGAAGCTGAATTCTGGGGTGATGTCACTATCACCGACCATGAGGCAGGAGCTGGATTCTGGGGTGATGTCCCAGCACTGACCATCAGGCAGGAGCTGATGTCCGAGTGATATCCTAGCACTGACTATTAGGCAGCGGTGGATTCTGGGGTGATGACACTATCACCGACCAGGAGACAGGAGCTGATTTCTGGGGTGATGTCCCAGCTCTGACCATGAAGCAGGAGCTGGATTCTTGGGTGATTTCCAGCACTGACCACGAGGTAGGAGCTGGATTCTGGGGTGATGTCCCAACACTGACGATGAGACAGGAGCTGGATTCTGGGGTGATGTCCTAACACTGACCATGAGACAGGAGCTGGATTCTGGAGTGATGTCCCAGCACTGACCATGAGGCAGGAGCTGGATTCTGGAGTGATGTCCCTGTACTGATCATGAGGCAGGAGCTGGATTCTGGGGTGATGTCCCTATCACCGACCATGAGACAGGATCTGGATTCCGGGGTGATGTCCCACCAATGATCATTGGACAGGAGCTGGATTCTGGGGTGATGTCCCACCACTGACTATGAGGCAGGAGCTGGATTCTGGGGTGATGTCCTAGCACTGACCGTGAGGCAGGAGATGGATTCTGGGGTGATGTCCCAGCTCTGACCATGAGACAGGAGCTGATTTCGGAGCGATATCCTAGCACTGACCATGAGGCAGGAGGTGGATTCTGGGGTGATGTCCCAGCACTGACCATGAGGCAGGAGCTGATGACCGTGTGATATCCTAGCAGTGACCATGAGGCAGGAGCTGGATTCTAGGGTGATGTCACTATTAGTAACCATGAGACAGGTGCTGGATTACGGGGTGATGTCCCAGCACTGACCATGAAGCTGGAGCTGGATTCTGGGATGATGTCCCAGCACTGACCACGAGGCAGGAGCTGGATTCTGGGGTGATGTCCCAGCACTGACCACGAGGCAGGAGCTGGATTCTGGGGTGATGTCCCAACACTGCCCATGAGTCAGGAGCTGGATTCTGGGGTGATGTCCCATCTCTTACTATGAGCCAGGAGCTGGATTCCGGGGTGATGTCCCTATCACCGACCCTGAGACAGGAGCTGGATTCCGGGGTGAAGTCCCACCGCTGACCATGAGGCAGGAGCTGGATTCTGGGGTGATGTCAGTATCACCGACCATGAGACAGAAGCTGAATTCTGGGGTGATGTCACTATCACCGACCATGAGACAGAAGCTGAATTCTGGGGTGATGTCACTATCACCGACAATGAGACAGAAGCTGGATTCAGGGGTGATATCCTAGCACTGACCATTAGGCAGCGGTGGATTCTGGGGTGATGACACTATCACCGACCAGGAGACAGGAGCTAATTTCTTGGGTGATGTCCCAGCTCTGACAATTAGGCAGGCCTGGATTCTGGGGTGATGTCCCAGCTCTGACTATGAGGCAGGAGCTGGATTCTGGGGTGATGTCCCAGCACTGACCGCGAGGCAGGAGCTGGACTCTGGGGTGATGTCCCAGCACTGACCATGCAGCAGGAGCTGGATTCTGGGGTGATGTCCCAGCACTGACCATGAGTCAGGAGCTGGATTCTGGGGTGATGTCCCAGCACTGACCATGAGACAGGAGCTGATTTTGGAGTGATATCCTAGCACTGACCATGAGACAGGATCTGGATTCTGGGGTGATGTCCCAGCACTGACTGTGAGGCAGGGGCTGGATTCTGTGGTGATGTCCCAGCACTGACCACGAGGCTGGATCTGGATTCTGGGATGATGTCCCAGCACAGACCATGAGGCATGAGCTGGATTCTGGGATGATGTCCCAGCACAGACCATGAGGCAGGAGCTGGGTTCTGGGGTGATGTCCTTACACTGACCATGAGACAGGAGCTGGAGTATGTGGTGCTGTCCCAGCACTGACCATGAGGCAGGAGCTGGATACCGGGGTGATGTCCGTATCACCGACCATGAGACAGGAGCTGGATTCCGGGGTGATGTCCCACCAATGATCATGAGACAGGAGCTGGATTCCGGGGTGATGTCCCACCACTGACTATGAGGCAGGAGCTGGAGTCTGGGGTGATGTCCCAGCAGTGACCATGAGGCAGGAGACAGATTCTGGGGTGATGTCCCAGCACTGACCATGAGACCACAGCTGGATTCTGGGGTGATGTCCCAACACTGACCATGAGACAGGAGCTGGATTCTGGGATGATGTCTGTATCACTGACCATGAGGCAGGAGCTGGATTCTCGGGTGATGTCCCTGCACTGACTATGAGGCAGGGGCTGGATTCTGGGGTGATGTCCCAGCACTGACCACGAGGCTGGATCTGGATTCTGGGATGATGTCCCAGCACAGACGATGAGGCATGAGCTGGATTCTGGGATGATGTCGCAGCACTGACCATGAGGCAGGATCTGGATTCTGGGGTGATGTCCCAGCACTGACGACGAGGCAGGAGCTGGATTCTGTGGTAATGTCCCAACACTGAACATGAGAGAGGAGCTGATGTCCGAGTGATATCCTAGCGCTGACCATCAGGCAGGAGCTGGATTCTGGGGTGATGTCACTAGCACCGACCATGAGACAGAAGGTGAATTCTGGGGTGATGTCCCAGCACTGACCATGAGGCATGAGCTGGATTCCGGGGTGATGTCCCAGCACTGACCACGAGGCAGGAGCTGGATTCTGGGGTGATGTTCCAGCGCTGACCACGAGGCAGGCCTGGATTCTGTGGTGATGTCGCAGCACTGACCATGAGGCATGAGCTGGATTCTGGGGTGATGTCCCAGCATTGGCCATGAGGCAGGAGCTGGATTCTGGGGTGATGTCCCAGCACTGACCACGAGGCAGGAGCTGGATTCTGGGGTGACGTCCCAACACTGACCATGAGTCAGGAGCTGGATTCTGGGGTGATGTCCCATCTCTTACTATGAGCCAGGAGCTGGATTCCGGGGTGATGTCCCTATCACCGACCCTGAGAGAGGAGCTGGATTCCGGGGTGAAGTCCCACATCTGACCATGAGGCAGGAGCTGGATTCTGGGGTGATGTCAGTATCACCGACCATGAGACAGAAGCTGAATTCTGGGGTGATGTCACTATCACCGACCATGAGACAGAAGCTGAATTCTGGGGTGATGTCACTATCACCGACAATGAGACAGAAGCTGGATTCTGGGGTGATGTCCCAGCACTGACCATGAGGCAGGAGCTGATGTCCGAGTGATATCCTAGCACTGACCATTAGGCAGCGGTGGATTCTGGGGTGATGACACTATCACCGACCAGGAGACAGGAGCTAATTTCTTGGGTGATGTCCCAGCTCTGACAATTAGGCAGGCCTGGATTCTGGGGTGATGTCCCAGCACTGACTATGAGGAAGGAGCTGGATTCTGGGGTGATGTCCCAGCACTGACCGCGAGGCAGGAGCTGGACTCTGGGGTGATGTCCCAGCACTGACCATGCAGCAGGAGCTGGATTCTGGGGTGATGTCCCAGCACTGACCATGAGTCAGGAGCTGGATTCTGGGGTGATGTCCCAGCACTGACAATGAGACAGGAGCTGATTTTGGAGTGATATCCTAGCACTGACCATGAGACAGGATCTGGATTCTGGGGTGATGTCCCAGCACTGACTGTGAGGCAGGGGCTGGATTCTGGGGTGATGTCCCAGCACTGACCACGAGGCTGGATCTGGATTCTGGGATGATGTCCCAGCACAGACCATGAGGCATGAGCTGGATTCTGGGATGATGTCCCAGCACAGACCATGAGGCAGGAGCTGGGTTCTGGGGTGATGTCCTTACACTGACCATGAGGCAGGAGCTGGATACCGGGGTGATGTCCGTATCACCGACCATGAGACAGGAGCTGGATTCCGGGGTGATGTCCCACCACTGACCATGAGGCAGGAGCTGGATTCTGGGGTGATGTCCTAACACTGACCATGAGACAGGAGCTGGATTCTGGGGTGATGTCCCAGCACTGACCATGAGGCAGGAGCTGGATTCTGGAGGGATGTCCCAGTACTGACCATGAGGCAGGATGTGGATTCTGGGGTGATGTCCCTATCACCGACCATGAGACAGGATCTGGATTCCGGGGTGATGTCCCACCAATGACCATGAGACAGGAGCTGGATTCTGGGGTGATGTCCCAGCACTGACGACGAGGCAGGAGCTGGATTCTGTGGTAATGTCCCAACACTGAGCATGAGAGAGGAGCTGATGTCCGAGTGATATCCTAGCCCTGACCATCAGGCAGGAGCTGGATTCTGGGGTGATGTCACTATCACCGACCATGAGACAGAAGCTGAATTCTGAGGTGATGTCCCAGCACTGACCATGAGGCATGAGCTGGATTCCGGTGTGATGTCCCAGCACTGACCATGAGGCAGGCCTGGATTCTGTGGTGATGTCGCAGCACTGACCATGAGGCATGAGCTGGATTCTGGGGTGATGTCCCAGCATTGGCCATGAGGCAGGAGCTGGATTCTGGGATGATGTCCCAGCACTGACCATGAGACAGGAGCTGATTTCGGAGTGATATCCTAGCACTGACCGTGAGGCAGGAGCTGGATTCTGGGATGAAGTCCCAGCACTGACCATGAAGCAGGAGCTGGATTCTGGGGTGATGTCCCAGCACTGACGACGAGGCAGGAGCTGGATGCTGGGGTGATGTCCCAGCATGAGGCAGGAGCTGATGTCCGAGTGATATCCTAGCACTGACCATTAGGCATAGGTGGATTCTGGGGTGATGTCACTATCACCGACCAGGAGACAGGAGCTGATTTCTGGGGTGATGTCCCAGCTCTCACCATTAGGCAGGCTGGAGTCTGGGGTGATGTCCCAGCACTGACCATGAGGCAGGAGCTGGATTCTGGAGTGATGTCCCAGTACTGATCATGAGGCAGGCGCTGGATTCTGGGGTGATGTACCTATCACCGACCATGAGACAGGATCTGGATTCCGGGGTGATGTCCCACCAATGATCATTGGACAGGAGCTGGATTCCGGGGTGATGTCCCACCACTGACTATCAGGCAGGAGCTGGATTCTGGGGTGATGTCCCAGCGCTGACCATGAGACAGGAGCTGGATTCTGGGGTGATGTCCCAGCACTGACCATGAGGCAGGCGCTGGATTCTGGGGTGATGTACCTATCACCGACCATGAGACAGGATCTGGATTCCGGGGTGATGTCCCACCACTGACTATGAGGCAGGAGCTGGATTCTGGGGTGTTGTCCCAGCACTGACCATGAGACAGGAGCTGGATTCTGTAGGGATGTCCCAACACTGACCATGAGACAGGAGCTGGATTCTGGGATGATGTCTGTATCACTGAGCACGAGGCTGGAGCTGGATTCTGGGGTGATGTCCCAGCACTGACTATGAGGCAGTAGCTGGATTCTGGGGTGATGTCCCAGCACTGAGCACGAGGCTGGAGCTGGATTCTGGGATGATGTCCCAGCACTGAACATGAGGCATGAGCTAGATTCTGGGGTGATGTCCCAGCACTGACCATGAGGCAGGAGCTGGATTCTGGGGTGATGTCCCAGCACTGACCATGAGACAGGAGCTGATGACCGTGTGATATCTTAGCAGTGACCATGAGGCAGGAGCTGGATTCTGGGGTGATGTCACTATCAGTGACCATGAGACAGGTGCTGGATTACGGGGTGATGTCCCAGCACTGACCATGACGCAGGAGCTGGATTCTGGGATGATGTCCCAGCACTGACCGCGAGGCAGGATCTGGACTCTGGGGTGATGTCCCAGCACTGACCATGAAGCAGGAGCTGGATTCTGGGGTGATGTCCCAGCACTGACCATGAGTCAGGAGCTGGATTCTGGGGTGATGTCCCAGCACTGACCATGAGACAGGAGCTGATTTTGGAGTGAGATCCTAGCACTGACCATGAGACAGGATCTGGATTCTGGGGTGATGTACCTTCACTGACCATTGGACAGGAGCTGGATTCCGTGGTGATGTCCCAGCACGGACCATGAGGCAGGAGCTGGGTTCTGGGGTGATGTCCTTACACTGACCATGAGACAGGAGCTGGATTATGTGGTGCTGTCCCAGCACTGACCATGAGGCAAGAGCTGGATACCGGGGTCATGTCTGTATCACCGACCATGAGACAGGAGCTGGATTCCGGGGTGATGTCCCACCACTGACCATGAGGCAGGAGCTGGATTCTGGAGTGATGTCCTAACACTTACCATGCGACAGGAGCTGGATTCTGGGGTGATGTCCCAGCACTGACCATGAGGCAGGAGCTGGATTCTGGAGGAATGTCCCAGTACTGACCATGAGGCAGGAGCTGGATTCTGGGGTGATGTCCCTATCACCGACCATGAGACAGGATCTGGATTCCGGGGTGATGTCCCACCAATGATCATGAGACAGGAGCTGGATTCCGGGGTGATGTCCCAGCACTGACTATGAGGCAGGAGCTGGATTCTGGGGTGATGTCCCAGCACTGACCATGAGGCAGGAGATGGATTCTGGGGTGATGTCCCAGCACTGACCATGAGACAGGAGCTGATTTCGGAGTGATATCCTAGCACTGACCATGAGGCAGGAGGTGGATTCTGGGGTGATGTCGCAGCACTGACAATGAGACAGGAGCTGGATTCTGGGGTGATGTCCCAACACTGACCATGAGACAGGAGCTGGATTCTGGGATGATGTCTGTATCACTGACCATGAGGCAGGAGCTGGATCCTGGGGTGATGTCCCAGCACTGACTATGAGGCAGGGGCTGGATTCTGGGGTGATGTCCCAGCACTGACCACGAGGCTGGATCTGGATTCTGGGATGATGTCCCAGCACAGACCATGAGGCATGAGCTGGATTCTGGGGTGATGTCCCAGCACTGACCATGAGGCAGGAGCTGGATTCTGGGGTGATGTCCCAGCACTGACGACGAGGCAGGAGCTGGATTCTGTGGTAATGTCCCAAAACTGAACATGAGAGAGGAGCTGATGTCCGAGTGATATCCTAGCCCTGACCATCAGGCAGGAGCTGGATTCTGGGGTGATGTCAATGGCACCGACCATGAGACAGAAGCTGAATTCTGGGGTGATGTCCCAACACTGACCATGAGACAGAAGCTGATGTCCGAGTGATATCCTAGCATTGACCATCAGGCAGGAGCTGGATTCTGGGGTGACGTCACTATCACCGACCATGAGACAGAAGCTGAATTCTGAGGTGATGTCCCAGCACTGACCATGAGGCATGAGCTGGATTCTGGGGTGATGTTCCAGCGCTGACCACGAGGCAGGCCTGGATTCTGTGGTGATGTCGCAGCACTGACCATGAGGCATGAGCTGGATTCTGGGGTGATGTCCCAGCATTGGCCATGAGGCAGGAGCTGGATTCTGGGATGATGTCCCAGCACTGACCATGAGACAGGAGCTGATTTCGGAGTGATATCCTAGCACTGACCGTGAGGCAGGAGCTGGATTCTGGGGTGATGTCCAAGCACTGACGACGAGGCAGGAGCTGGATGCTGGGGTGATGTCCCAGCACTGACCATGAGGCAGGAGCTGATGTCCGAGTGATATCCTAGCACTGACCATTAGGCATAGGTGGATTCTGGGGTGATGTCACTATCACCGACCAGGAGACAGGAGCAGATTTCTGGGGTGATGTCCCAGCTCTCAGCATTAAGCAGGCTGGAGTCTGGGGTGATGTCCCAGCACTGACCATGAGGCAGGAGCTGGATTCTGGAGTGGTGTCCCAGTACTGATCATGAGGCAGGCGCTGGATTCTGGGGTGATGTACCTATCACCGACCATGAGACAGGATCTGGATTCCGGGGTGATGTCCCACCAATGATCATTGGACAGGAGCTGGATTCCGGGGTGATGTCCCACCAATGATCATTGGACAGGAGCTGGATTCCGGGGTGATGTCCCACCACTGACTATGAGGCAGGAGCTGGATTCTGGGGTGTTGTCCCAGCACTGACCATGAGACAGGAGCTGGATTCTGTAGGGATGTCCCAACACTGACCATGAGACAGGAGCTGGATTCTGGGATGATGTCTGTATCACTGAGCATGAGGCTGGAGCTGGATTCTGGGGTGATGTCCCAGCACTGACTATGAGGCAGTAGCTGGATTCTGGGGTGATGTCCCAGCACTGAGCACGAGGCTGGAGCTGGATTCTGGGATGATGTCCCAGCACTGAACATGAGGCATGAGCTAGATTCTGGGGTGATGTCCCAGCACTGACCATGAGGCAGGAGCTGGATTCTGGGGTGATGTCCCAGCACTGACCATGAGACAGGAGCTGATGACCGTGTGATATCTTAGCAGTGACCATGAGGCAGGAGCTGGATTCTGGGGTGATGTCACTATCAGTGACCATGAGACAGGTGCTGGATTACGGGGTGATGTCCCAGCACTGACCATGACGCAGGAGCTGGATTCTGGGATGATGTCCCAGCACTGACCGCGAGGCAGGATCTGGACTCTGGGGTGATGTCCCAGCACTGACCATGAAGCAGGAGCTGGATTCTGGGGTGATGTCCCAGCACTGACCATGAGTCAGGAGCTGGATTCTGGGGTGATGTCCCAGCACTGACCATGAGACAGGAGCTGATTTTGGAGTGAGATCCTAGCACTGACCATGAGACAGGATCTGGATTCTGGGGTGATGTACCTTCACTGACCATTGGACAGGAGCTGGATTCCGTGGTGATGTCCCAGCACGGACCATGAGGCAGGAGCTGGGTTCTGGGGTGATGTCCTTACACTGACCATGAGACAGGAGCTGGATTATGTGGTGCTGTCCCAGCACTGACCATGAGGCAAGAGCTGGATACCGGGGTCATGTCTGTATCACCGACCATGAGACAGGAGCTGGATTCCGGGGTGATGTCCCACCACTGACCATGAGGCAGGAGCTGGATTCTGGAGTGATGTCCTAACACTTACCATGCGACAGGAGCTGGATTCTGGGGTGATGTCCCAGCACTGACCATGAGGCAGGAGCTGGATTCTGGAGGAATGTCCCAGTACTGACCATGAGGCAGGAGCTGGATTCTGGGGTGATGTCCCTATCACCGACCATGAGACAGGATCTGGATTCCGGGGTGATGTCCCACCAATGATCATGAGACAGGAGCTGGATTCCGGGGTGATGTCCCAGCACTGACTATGAGGCAGGAGCTGGATTCTGGGGTGATGTCCCAGCACTGACCATGAGGCAGGAGATGGATTCTGGGGTGATGTCCCAGCACTGACCATGAGACAGGAGCTGATTTCGGAGTGATATCCTAGCACTGACCATGAGGCAGGAGGTGGATTCTGGGGTGATGTCGCAGCACTGACAATGAGACAGGAGCTG
The DNA here is from genome assembly GCF_030028105.1 of Mobula birostris. Taxonomy (NCBI): domain Eukaryota; kingdom Metazoa; phylum Chordata; class Chondrichthyes; order Myliobatiformes; family Myliobatidae; genus Mobula; species Mobula birostris. The sequence continues at coordinate 56,498 of NW_027278566.1, read as the reverse complement.
GATTCTGGGGTGATGTCCCAACACTGACCATGAGACAGGAGCTGGATTCTGGGATGATGTCTGTATCACTGACCATGAGGCAGGAGCTGGATCCTGGGGTGATGTCCCAGCACTGACTATGAGGCAGGGGCTGGATTCTGGGGTGATGTCCCAGCACTGACCACGAGGCTGGATCTGGATTCTGGGATGATGTCCCAGCACAGACCATGAGGCATGAGCTGGATTCTGGGGTGATGTCCCAGCACTGACCATGAGGCAGGAGCTGGATTCTGGGGTGATGTCCCAGCACTGACGACGAGGCAGGAGCTGGATTCTGTGGTAATGTCCCAAAACTGAACATGAGAGAGGAGCTGATGTCCGAGTGATATCCTAGCCCTGACCATCAGGCAGGAGCTGGATTCTGGGGTGATGTCAATGGCACCGACCATGAGACAGAAGCTGAATTCTGGGGTGATGTCCCAACACTGACCATGAGACAGAAGCTGATGTCCGAGTGATATCCTAGCATTGACCATCAGGCAGGAGCTGGATTCTGGGGTGACGTCACTATCACCGACCATGAGACAGAAGCTGAATTCTGAGGTGATGTCCCAGCACTGACCATGAGGCATGAGCTGGATTCTGGGGTGATGTTCCAGCGCTGACCACGAGGCAGGCCTGGATTCTGTGGTGATGTCGCAGCACTGACCATGAGGCATGAGCTGGATTCTGGGGTGATGTCCCAGCATTGGCCATGAGGCAGGAGCTGGATTCTGGGATGATGTCCCAGCACTGACCATGAGACAGGAGCTGATTTCGGAGTGATATCCTAGCACTGACCGTGAGGCAGGAGCTGGATTCTGGGGTGATGTCCCAGCACTGACGACGAGGCAGGAGCTGGATGCTGGGGTGATGTCCCAGCACTGACCATGAGGCAGGAGCTGATGTCCGAGTGATATCCTAGCACTGACCATTAGGCATAGGTGGATTCTGGGGTGATGTCACTATCACCGACCAGGAGACAGGAGCAGATTTCTGGGGTGATGTCCCAGCTCTCAGCATTAAGCAGGCTGGAGTCTGGGGTGATGTCCCAGCACTGACCATGAGGCAGGAGCTGGATTCTGGAGTGGTGTCCCAGTACTGATCATGAGGCAGGCGCTGGATTCTGGGGTGATGTACCTATCACCGACCATGAGACAGGATCTGGATTCCGGGGTGATGTCCCACCAATGATCATTGGACAGGAGCTGGATTCCGGGGTGATGTCCCACCAATGATCATTGGACAGGAGCTGGATTCCGGGGTGATGTCCCACCACTGACTATGAGGCAGGAGCTGGATTCTGGGGTGTTGTCCCAGCACTGACCATGAGACAGGAGCTGGATTCTGTAGTGATGTCCCAACACTGACCATGAGACAGGAGCTGGATTCTGGGATGATGTCTGTATCACTGAGCATGAGGCAGGAGCTGGATTCTGGGGTGATGTCCCAGCACTGACTATGAGGCAGGAGCTGGATTCTGGGGTGATGTCCCAGCACTGAGCACGAGGCTGGAGCTGGATTCTGGGATGATGTCCCAGCACTGAACATGAGGCATGAGCTAGATTCTGGGGTGGTGTCCCAGCACTGACCATGAGGCAGGAGCTGGATTCTGGGGTGATGTCCCAGCACTGACCATGAGACAGGAGCTGATGACCGTGTGATATCTTAGCAGTGACCATGAGGCAGGAGCTGGATTCTGGGGTGATGTCACTATCAGTGACCATGAGACAGGTGCTGGATTACGGGGTGATATCCCAGCACTGACCATGAGGCAGGAGATGGATTCTGGGGTGATGTCCCAGCACTGACCATGAGACAGGAGCTGATTTCGGAGTGATATCCTAGCACTGACCATGAGGCAGGAGGTGGATTCTGGGGTGATGTCGCAGCACTGACAATGCGACAGGAGCTGGATTCTGGGGTGATGTCCCAACACTGACCATGAGACAGGAACTGGATTCTGGGATGATGTCTGTATCACTGACCATGAGGCAGGAGCTGGATCCTGGGGTGATGTCCCAGCACTGACTATGAGGCAGGGGCTGGATTCTGGGGTGATGTCCCAGCACTGACCACGAGGCTGGATCTGGATTCTGGGATGATGTCCCAGCACAGACCATGAGGCATGAGCTGGATTCTGGGGTGATGTCCCAGCACTGACCATGAGGCAGGAGCTGGATTCTGGGGTGATGTCCCAGCACTGACGACGAGGCAGGAGCTGGATTCTGTGGTAATGTCCCAAAACTGAACATGAGAGAGGAGCTGATGTCCGAGTGATATCCGAGCCCTGACCATCAGGCAGGAGCTGGATTCTGGGGTGATGTCACTGGCACCGACCATGAGACAGAAGCTGAATTCTGGGGTGATGTCCCAACACTGACCATGAGACAGAAGCTGATGTCCGAGTGATATCCTAGCATTGACCATCAGGCAGGAGCTGGATTCTGGGGTGACGTCACTATCACCGACCATGAGACAGAAGCTGAATTCTGATGTGATGTCCCAGCACTGACCATGAGGCATGAGCTGGATTCTGGGGTGATGTTCCAGCGCTGACCACGAGGCAGGCCTGGATTCTGTGGTGATGTCGCAGCACTGACCATGAGGCAGGAGCTGGATTCTGGGATGATGTCCCAGCACTGACCATGAGACAGGAGCTGATTTCGGAGTGATATCCTAGCACTGACCGTGAGGCAGGAGCTGGATTCTGGGATGATGTCCCAGCACTGACCATGAAGCAGGAGCTGGATTCTGGGGTGATGTCCCAGCACTGACGACGAGGCAGGAGCTGGATGCTGGGGTGATGTCCCAGCATGAGGCAGGAGCTGATGTCCGAGTGATATCCTAGCACTGACCATTAGGCATAGGTGGATTCTGGGGTGATGTCACTATCACCGACCAGGAGACAGGAGCTGATTTCTGGGGTGATGTCCCAGCTCTCACCATTAGGCAGGCTGGAGTCTGGGGTGATGTCCCAGCACTGACCATGAGGCAGGAGCTGGATTCTGGAGTGATGTCCCAGTACTGATCATGAGGCAGGCGCTGGATTCTGGGGTGATGTACCTATCACCGACCATGAGACAGGATCTGGATTCCGGGGTGATGTCCCACCAATGATCATTGGACAGGAGCTGGATTCCGGGGTGATGTCCCACCACTGACTATCAGGCAGGAGCTGGATTCTGGGGTGATGTCCCAGCGCTGACCATGAGACAGGAGCTGGATTCTGGGGTGATGTCCCAGCACTGACCATGAGGCAGGCGCTGGATTCTGGGGTGATGTACCTATCACCGACCATGAGACAGGATCTGGATTCCGGGGTGATGTCCCACCACTGACTATGAGGCAGGAGCTGGATTCTGGGGTGTTGTCCCAGCACTGACCATGAGACAGGAGCTGGATTCTGTAGGGATGTCCCAACACTGACCATGAGACAGGAGCTGGATTCTGGGATGATGTCTGTATCACTGAGCATGAGGCAGGAGCTGGATTCTGGGGTGATGTCCCAGCACTGACTATGAGGCAGTAGCTGGATTCTGGGGTGATGTCCCAGCACTGAGCACGAGGCTGGAGCTGGATTCTGGGATGATGTCCCAGCACTGAACATGAGGCATGAGCTAGATTCTGGGGTGATGTCCCAGCACTGACCATGAGGCAGGAGCTGGATTCTGGGGTGATGTCCCAGCACTGACCATGAGACAGGAGCTGATGACAGTGTGATATCTTAGCAGTGACCATGAGGCAGGAGCTGGATTCTGGGGTGATGTCACTATCAGTGACCATGAGACAGGTGCTGGATTACGGGGTGATGTCCCAGCACTGACCATGACGCAGGAGCTGGATTCTGGGATGATGTCCCAGCACTGACCGCGAGGCAGGAGCTGGACTCTGGGGTGATGTCCCAGCACTGACCATGAAGCAGGAGCTGGATTCTGGGGTGATGTCCCAGCACTGACCATGAGTCAGGAGCTGGATTCTGGGGTGATGTCCCAGCACTGACCATGAGACAGGAGCTGATTTTGGAGTGAGATCCTAGCACTGACCATGAGACAGGATCTGGATTCTGGGGTGATGTACCTTCACTGACAATTGGACAGGAGCTGGATTCCGTGGTGATGTCGCAGCACGGACCATGAGGCAGGAGCTGGGTTCTGGGGTGATGTCCTTACACTGACCATGAGACAGGAGCTGGATTATGTGGTGCTGTCCCAGCACTGACCATGAGGCAGGAGCTGGATACCGGGGTCATGTCTGTATCACCGACCATGAGACAGGAGCTGGATTCCGGGGTGATGTCCCACCACTGACCATGAGGCAGGAGCTGGATTCTGGAGTGATGTCCTAACACTTACCATGAGACAGGAGCTGGATTCTGGGGTGATGTCCCAGCACTGACCATGAGGCAGGAGCTGGATTCTGGAGGAATGTCCCAGTACTGACCATGAGGCAGGAGCTGGATTCTGGGGTGATGTCCCTATCACCGACCATGAGACAGGATCTGGATTCCGGGGTGATGTCCCACCAATGATCATGAGACAGGAGCTGGATTCCGGGGTGATGTCCCAGCACTGACTATGAGGCAGGAGCTGGATTCTGGGGTGATGTCCCAGCACTGACCATGAGGCAGGAGATGGATTCTGGGGTGATGTCCCAGCACTGACCATGAGACAGGAGCTGATTTCGGAGTGATATCCTAGCACTGACCATGAGGCAGGAGGTGGATTCTGGGGTGATGTCGCAGCACTGACAATGAGACAGGAGCTGGATTCTGGGGTGATGTCCCAACACTGACCATGAGACAGGAGCTGGATTCTGGGATGATGTCTGTATCACTGACCATGAGGCAGGAGCTGGATCCTGGGGTGATGTCCCAGCACTGACTATGAGGCAGGGGCTGGATTCTGGGGTGATGTCCCAGCACTGACCACGAGGCTGGATCTGGATTCTGGGATGATGTCCCAGCACAGACCATGAGGCATGAGCTGGATTCTGGGGTGATGTCCCAGCACTGACCATGAGGCATGAGCTGGATTCTGGGGTGATGTTCCAGCGCTGACCACGAGGCAGGCCTGGATTCTGTGGTGATGTCGCAGCACTGACCATGAGGCAGGAGCTGGATTCTGGGATGATGTCCCAGCACTGACCATGAGACAGGAGCTGATTTCGGAGTGATATCCTAGCACTGACCGTGAGGCAGGAGCTGGATTCTGGGATGATGTCCCAGCACTGACCATGAAGCAGGAGCTGGATTCTGGGGTGATGTCCCAGCACTGACGACGAGGCAGGAGCTGGATGCTGGGGTGATGTCCCAGCATGAGGCAGGAGCTGATGTCCGAGTGATATCCTAGCACTGACCATTAGGCATAGGTGGATTCTGGGGTGATGTCACTATCACCGACCAGGAGACAGGAGCTGATTTCTGGGGTGATGTCCCAGCTCTCACCATTAGGCAGGCTGGAGTCTGGGGTGATGTCCCAGCACTGACCATGAGGCAGGAGCTGGATTCTGGAGTGATGTCCCAGTACTGATCATGAGGCAGGCGCTGGATTCTGGGGTGATGTACCTATCACCGACCATGAGACAGGATCTGGATTCCGGGGTGATGTCCCACCAATGATCATTGGACAGGAGCTGGATTCCGGGGTGATGTCCCACCACTGACTATCAGGCAGGAGCTGGATTCTGGGGTGATGTCCCAGCGCTGACCATGAGACAGGAGCTGGATTCTGGGGTGATGTCCCAGCACTGACCATGAGGCAGGCGCTGGATTCTGGGGTGATGTACCTATCACCGACCATGAGACAGGATCTGGATTCCGGGGTGATGTCCCACCACTGACTATGAGGCAGGAGCTGGATTCTGGGGTGTTGTCCCAGCACTGACCATGAGACAGGAGCTGGATTCTGTAGGGATGTCCCAACACTGACCATGAGACAGGAGCTGGATTCTGGGATGATGTCTGTATCACTGAGCATGAGGCAGGAGCTGGATTCTGGGGTGATGTCCCAGCACTGACTATGAGGCAGTAGCTGGATTCTGGGGTGATGTCCCAGCACTGAGCACGAGGCTGGAGCTGGATTCTGGGATGATGTCCCAGCACTGAACATGAGGCATGAGCTAGATTCTGGGGTGATGTCCCAGCACTGACCATGAGGCAGGAGCTGGATTCTGGGGTGATGTCACTATCAGTGACCATGAGACAGGTGCTGGATTACGGGGTGATGTCCCAGCACTGACCATGACGCAGGAGCTGGATTCTGGGATGATGTCCCAGCACTGACCGCGAGGCAGGAGCTGGACTCTGGGGTGATGTCCCAGCACTGACCATGAAGCAGGAGCTGGATTCTGGGGTGATGTCCCAGCACTGACCATGAGTCAGGAGCTGGATTCTGGGGTGATGTCCCAGCACTGACCATGAGACAGGAGCTGATTTTGGAGTGAGATCCTAGCACTGACCATGAGACAGGATCTGGATTCTGGGGTGATGTACCTTCACTGACAATTAGACAGGAGCTGGATTCCGTGGTGATGTCGCAGCACGGACCATGAGGCAGGAGCTGGGTTCTGGGGTGATGTCCTTACACTGACCATGAGACAGGAGCTGGATTATGTGGTGCTGTCCCAGCACTGACCATGAGGCAGGAGCTGGATACCGGGGTCATGTCTGTATCACCGACCATGAGACAGGAGCTGGATTCCGGGGTGATGTCCCACCACTGACCATGAGGCAGGAGCTGGATTCTGGAGTGATGTCCTAACACTTACCATGAGACAGGAGCTGGATTCTGGGGTGATGTCCCAGCACTGACCATGAGGCAGGAGCTGGATTCTGGAGGAATGTCCCAGTACTGACCATGAGGCAGGAGCTGGATTCTGGGGTGATGTCCCTATCACCGACCATGAGACAGGATCTGGATTCCGGGGTGATGTCCCACCAATGATCATGAGACAGGAGCTGGATTCCGGGGTGATGTCCCAGCACTGACTATGAGGCAGGAGCTGGATTCTGGGGTGATGTCCCAGCACTGACCATGAGGCAGGAGATGGATTCTGGGGTGATGTCCCAGCACTGACCATGAGACAGGAGCTGATTTCGGAGTGATATCCTAGCACTGACCATGAGGCAGGAGGTGGATTCTGGGGTGATGTCGCAGCACTGACAATGAGACAGGAGCTGGATTCTGGGGTGATGTCCCAACACTGACCATGAGACAGGAGCTGGATTCTGGGATGATGTCTGTATCACTGACCATGAGGCAGGAGCTGGATCCTGGGGTGATGTCCCAGCACTGACTATGAGGCAGGGGCTGGATTCTGGGGTGATGTCCCAGCACTGACCACGAGGCTGGATCTGGATTCTGGGATGATGTCCCAGCACAGACCATGAGGCATGAGCTGGATTCTGGGGTGATGTCCCAGCACTGACCATGAGGCAGGAGCTGGATTCTGGGGTGATGTCCCAGCACTGACGACGAGGCAGGAGCTGGATTCTGTGGTAATGTCCCAAAACTGAACATGAGAGAGGAGCTGATGTCCGAGTGATATCCTAGCCCTGACCATCAGGCAGGAGCTGGATTCTGGGGTGATGTCACCTGCACCGACCATGAGACAGACGCTGAATTCTGGGGTGATGTCCCAACACTGACCATGAGACAGAAGCTGATGTCCGAGTGATATCCTAGCATTGACCATCAGGCAGGAGCTGGATTCTGGGGTGACGTCACTATCACCGACCATGAGACAGAAGCTGAATTCTGAGGTGATGTCCCAGCACTGACCATGAGGCATGAGCTGGATTCCGGGGTGATGTCCCAGCACTGACCATGAGACAGGAGCTGATTTCGGAGTGATAACCTAGCACTGACCGTGAGGCAGGAGCTGGATTCTGGGGTGAAGTCACTATAACCGACCATGAGAAAGGAGCTGGATTACGGGGTGATGTCCCAGTACTGAGTACGAGGCAGGAGCTGGATTCTGGGGTGATGTACCAGCACTGACCATGAGGCAGGAGCTGGATTCTGGGGTGATGTCCCAGCACTGACCATGAGGCAGGAGCTAGATTCTGTGGTGATGTCCCTATCACTGACCATGAATCAGGAGCTGGATTCTGGGCTGATGTCTCTATCACCGACCATGAGACACAAGCTGAATTCAGGGGTGATGTCCCAGCACCGACCATGAGGCATGAGATGGATTCTGGGGTGATGTCACAGCACTGACCACGAGGCAGGATCTGGATTCTGGGGTGATGTTCCAGCGCTGACCACGAGGCAGGCCTGGATTCTGGGGTGATGTCCCAGCACTGACCATGAGGCAGGAGCTGGATTCTGGGGTGATGTCCCAGCACTGACGACGAGGCAGGAGCTGGATTCTGTGGTAATGTCCCAAAACTGAACATGAGAGAGGAGCTGATGTCCGAGTGATATCCTAGCCCTGACCATCAGGCAGGAGCTGGATTCTGGGGTGATGTCATCTGCACCGACCATGAGACAGACGCTGAATTCTGGGGTGATGTCCCAACACTGACCATGAGACAGGAGCTGGAGTCTGGGTTGATGTTCCAGCACTGTCCATGAGGCAGGAGCTGGATTCTGGAGTGATGTCCCAGTACAGACCATGAGACAGGAGCTGGATTCTGGGGTGATGTCCTAACACTGACCATGAGACAGGAGCTGATGTCCGAGTGATATCCTAGCACTGACTATGAGGCAGGAGCTGGATTCTGGGGTGAAGTCACTATAACCGACCATGAGAAAGGAGATGGATTACGGGGTGATGTCCCACAACTGACCATGAGGCAGAAGCTGGATTCTGGGGTGATGTCCTAACACGGACCATGAGACAGGAGCTGGATTCTGAGGTGATGTCCCTATCACTGACCATGAAGCAGGAGCTGGATTCTTGGGTGATGTCCCAGCACTGACCATGAGGCAGGAGCTGGATTCTGGGGTGATGTCCCAGCACTGACCACGAGGCAGGAGCTGGATTCTGGGGTGATGTCCCAACACTGACGATGAGACAGGAGCTGGATTCTGGGGTGATGTCCTAACACTGACCATGAGACAGGAGCTGGAGTCTGGGTTGATGTTCCAGCACTGTCCATGAGGCAGGAGCTGGATTCTGGAGTGATGTCCCAGTACAGACCATGAGGCAGGAGCTGGATTCTGGGGTGATGTCCCTATCACTGACCATGAAGCAGGAGCTGGATTCTGGGGTGATGTCCCAGCACTGACCATGAGGCAGGAGCTAGATTCTGTGGTGATGTCCCTATCACTGACCATGAATCAGGAGCTGGATTCTGGGCTGATGTCTCTATCACCGACCATGAGACACAAGCTGAATTCAGGGGTGATGTCCCAGCACCGACCATGAGGCATGAGCTGGATTCTGGGGTGATGTTCCAGCGCTGACCACGAGGCAGGCCTGGATTCTGGGGTGATGTCCCAGCACTGACCATGAGGCAGGAGCTGGATTCTGTGATGATGCCCAGCACTGACCATCAGGCATGAGCAGGATTCTGGGGTGATGTCCCAGCACTGACCACGAGGAAGGAGCTGGATTCTGGGGTGATGTCCCAGCACTGACCATGAGACAGGAGCTGATGTCCGAGTGATATCCTAGCAGTGACCATGAGGCAGGAGCTGGATTCTGGGGTGATGTCCCAGCACTGACCATGAGACAGGAGCTGATGACCGTGTGATATCTTAGCAGTGACCATGAGGCAGGAGCTGGATTCTGGGGTGATGTCACTATCAGTGACCATGAGACAGGTGCTGGATTACGGGGTGATATCCCAGCACTGACCATGAAGCAGGAGCTGGATTCTGGGATGATGTCCCAGCACTGACCGCGAGGCAGGAGCTGGACTCTGGGGTGATGTCCCAGCACTAACCATGAAGCAGGAGCTGGATTCTGGGGTGATGTCCCAGCACTGACCATGAGTCAGGAGCTGGATTCTGGGGTGATGTCCCAGCACTGACCATGAGACAGGAGCTGATTTTGGAGTGATATCCTAGCACTGACCATGAGACAGGATCTGGATTCTGGGGTGTTGTACCTTCACTGACCGTTGGACAGGAGCTGGATTCCGTGGTGATGTCCCAGCACGGACCATGAGGCAGGAGCTGGGTTCTGGGGTGATGTCCTTACACTGACCATGAGACAGGAGCTGGATTATGTGGTGCTGTCCCAGCACTGACCATGAGGCAGGAGCTGGATACCGGGGTGATGTCTGTATCACCGACCATGAGACAGGAGCTGGATTCCGGGGTGATGTCCCACCACTGACCATGAGGCAGGAGCTGGATTCTGGAGTGATGTCCTAACACTGACCATGAGACAGGAGCTGGATTCTGGGGTGATGTCCCAGCACTGACCATGAGGCAGGAGCTGGATTCTGGAGGAATGTCCCAGTACTGACCATGAGGCAGGAGCTGGATTCTGGGGTGATGTCCCTATCACCGACCATGAGACAGGATCTGAATTCCGGGGTGATGTCCCACCAATGATCATGAGACAGGAGCTGGATTCCGGGGTGATGTCCCAGCACTGACTATGAGGGAGGAGCTGGATTCTGGGGTGATGTCCCAGCACTGACCATGAGGCAGGAGATGGATTCTGGGGTGATGTCCCAGCACTGACCATGAGACAGGAGCTGATTTCGGAGTGATATCCTAGCACTGACCATGAGGCAGGAGGTGGATTCTGGGGTGATGTCGCAGCACTGACAATGAGACAGGAGCTGGATTCTGGGGTGATGTCCCAACACTGACCATGAGACAGGAGCTGGATTCTGGGATGATGTCTGTATCACTGACCATGAGGCAGGAGCTGGATCCTGGGGTGATGTCCCAGCACTGACTATGAGGCAGGGGCTGGATTCTGGGGTGATGTCCCAGCACTGACCACGAGGCTGGATCTGGATTCTGGGATGATGTCCCAGCACAGACCATGAGGCATGAGCTGGATTCTGGGGTGATGTCCCAGCACTGACCATGAGGCAGGAGCTGGATTCTGGGGTGATGTCCCAGCACTGACGACGAGGCAGGAGCTGGATTCTGTGGTAATGTCCCAAAACTGAACATGAGAGAGGAGCTGATGTCCGAGTGATATCCTAGCCCTGACCATCAGGCAGGAGCTGGATTCTGGGGTGATGTCACCTGCACCGACCATGAGACAGACGCTGAATTCTGGGGTGATGTCCCAACACTGACCATGAGACAGAAGCTGATGTCCGAGTGATATCCTAGCATTGACCATCAGGCAGGAGCTGGATTCTGGGGTGACGTCACTATCACCGACCATGAGACAGAAGCTGAATTCTGAGGTGATGTCCCAGCACTGACCATGAGGCATGAGCTGGATTCCGGGGTGATGTCCCAGCACTGACCATGAGACAGGAGCTGATTTCGGAGTGATAACCTAGCACTGACCGTGAGGCAGGAGCTGGATTCTGGGGTGAAGTCACTATAACCGACCATGAGAAAGGAGCTGGATTACGGGGTGATGTCCCAGTACTGAGTACGAGGCAGGAGCTGGATTCTGGGGTGATGTACCAGCACTGACCATGAGGCAGGAGCTGGATTCTGGGGTGATGTCCCAGCACTGACCATGAATCAGGAGCTGGATTCTGGGCTGATGTCTCTATCACCGACCATGAGACACAAGCTGAATTCAGGGGTGATGTCCCAGCACCGACCATGAGGCATGAGATGGATTCTGGGGTGATGTCACAGCACTGACCACGAGGCAGGATCTGGATTCTGGGGTGATGTTCCAGCGCTGACCACGAGGCAGGCCTGGATTCTGGGGTGATGTCCCAGCACTGACCATGAGGCAGGAGCTGGATTCTGTGATGATGCCCAGCACTGACCATCAGGCATGAGCAGGATTCTGGGGTGATGTCCCAGCACTGACCACGAGGAAGGAGCTGGATTCTGGGGTGATGTCCCAGCACTGACCATGAGACAGGAGCTGATGTCCGAGTGATATCCTAGCAGTGACCATGAGGCAGGAGCTGGATTCTGGGGTGATGTCACTATCACTGACCATGAGACAGGAGCTGGATTACGGGGTGATGTCCCGCAACTGACCATGAGGCAGGAGCTGGATTCTGGGGTGATGTCCTAACACGGACCATGAGACAGGAGCTGGATTCTGGGGTGATGTCCCAATCACTGACCATGAAGCAGGAGCTGGATTCTGGGGTGATGTCCTGGTATTGACCATGAGGCAGGAGCTGGATTCTGGGCTGAATGTCCCAGCACTGACCATGAGGCAGGAGCTGGATTCTGGGGTGATGTCCCAGCACTGACCGCGAGGCAGGAGCTGGATTCAGGGGTGATGTCCCAGCACTGACCATGAAGCAGGAGCTGGATTCTGGGGTGATGTCCCAGCACTGACCACGAGGCAGGAGCTGGATTCTGGGGTGATGTCCCAGCATTGACTATGAGACAGGAGCTGGATCCTGGGGTGATGTCCCAGAACTGACCATGAGATAGGAGCTGATTTCGGAGTGATATCCTAGCACTGACCATGAGGCAGGATCTGGATTCTGTGGTGATGTTCCTGCACTGACCATGAGGCAGGACCTGTATTCCAGAGTGATGTCCCAGCACTGTCCATGAGGCAGGTGCTGGATTCTGGGGTGATGTCCTAGCACTGACCATGAGGCAGGAGCTGGATTCTGGGTGATGTCCCAGCACTGACTATGAGGCAGGAGCTGGATTCTGGGGTGATGTCCCAGCACTGACCACGAGGCAGGAGCTGGATTCTGGGGTGATGTCCCAGCACTGACCATGAGACAGGAGCTGATGTCCGAGTGATATCCTAGCACTGACGATGAGGCAGGAGCTGGATTCTGGGGTGCAGTCACTATAACCGACCATGAGAAAGGAACTGGATTACGGGGTGATGTCCCACAACTGACCATGAGGCGGCAGCTGGATTCTGGGGTGATGTTCCAGCACTGAGCATGAGACAGGAGCGGATGTCCGAGTGATATCCTAGTACTGACCATGAGGCAGGAGCTGGATTCTGGGGTGATGTCCCTATCACTGACCATGAAGCAGGAGCTGGATTCTGGGGTGATGTCCCAGCACTGACCATGAGGCATGAGCTAGATTCTGTGGTGATGTCCCTATCACTGACCATGAAGCAGGAGCTGGATTCTGGGCTGATGTCTCTATCACCGACCATGAGACACAAGCTGAATTCAGGGGTGATGTCCCAGCACCGACCATGAGGCATGAGCTGGATTCTGGGGTGATGTCCCAGCACTGACCACGAGGCAGGAGCTGGATTCTAGGGTCATGTTCCAGCGCTGACCACGAGGCAGGCCTGGATTCTGGGGTGATGTCCCAGCACTGACCATGAGACAGGAGCTGATGTCCGAGTGATATCCTAGCACTGACTATGAGGCAGGAGCTGGATTCTGGGGTTAAGTCACTATAACCGACCATGAGAATGGAGCTGGATTACGGGGTCATGACCCACAACTGACCATGAGGCAGAAGCTGAATTCTGGGGTGATGTCCTAACACGGACCATGAGACAGGAGCTGGATTCTGAGGTGATGTCCCGATCAGTGACCATGAAGCAGGAGCTAGATTCTTGGGTGATGTCCCAGCACTGACCAGGAGGCAGGAGCTGGATTCTGGGGTGATGTCCCAGCACTGACCACGAGGCAGGATGCTGGATTCTGGGGTGATGTCCCAACACTGACGATGAGACAGGAGCTGGATTCTGGGGTGATGTCCTAACACTGACAATGAGGACAGGAGCTGATGTCCGAGTGATATCCTAGCACTGACTATGAGGCAGGAGCTGGATTCTGGGGTGAAGTCACTATAACCGACCATGAGAAAGGAGATGGATTACGGGGTGATGTCCCACAACTGACCATGAGGCAGAAGCTGGAATTCTGGGGTGATGTCCTAACACGGACCATGAGACAGGAGCTGGATTCTGAGGTGATGTCCCTATCACTGACCATGAAGCAGGAGCTGGATTCTTGGGTGATGTCCCCAGCACTGACCATGAGGCAGGAGCTGGATTCTGGGGTGATGTCCCAGCACTGACCACGAGGCAGGAGCTGGATTCTGGGGTGATGTCCCAACACTGACGATGAGACAGGAGCTGGATTCTGGGGTGATGTCCTAACACTGACCATGAGACAGGAGCTGGAGTCTGGGTTGATGTTCCAGCACTGTCCATGAGGCAGGAGCTGGATTCTGGAGTGATGTCCCAGTACAGACCATGAGGCAGGAGCTGGATTCTGGGGTGATGTCCCTATCACTGACCATGAAGCAGGAGCTGGATTCTGGGGTGATGTCCCAGCACTGACCATGAGGCAGGAGCTAGATTCTGTGGTGATGTCCCTATCACTGACCATGAATCAGGAGCTGGATTCTGGGCTGATGTCTCTATCACCGACCATGAGACACAAGCTGAATTCAGGGGTGATGTCCCAGCACCGACCATGAGGCATGAGCTGGATTCTGGGGTGATGTTCCAGCGCTGACCACGAGGCAGGCCTGGATTCTGGGGTGATGTCCCAGCACTGACCATGAGGCAGGAGCTGGATTCTGTGATGATGCCCAGCACTGACCATCAGGCATGAGCAGGATTCTGGGGTGATGTCCCAGCACTGACCACGAGGAAGGAGCTGGATTCTGGGGTGATGTCCCAGCACTGACCATGAGACAGGAGCTGATGTCCGAGTGATATCCTAGCAGTGACCATGAGGCAGGAGCTGGATTCTGGGGTGATGTCACTATCACTGACCATGAGACAGGAGCTGGATTACGGGGTGATGTCCCGCAACTGACCATGAGGCAGGAGCTGGATTCTGGGGTGATGTCCTAACACGGACCATGAGACAGGAGCTGGATTCTGGGGTGATGTCCCAATCACTGACCATGAAGCAGGAGCTGGATTCTGGGGTGATGTCCCAGCACTGACTATGAGGCAGGAGCTGGATTCTGGGGTGATGTCCCAGCACTGAGCACGAGGCTGGAGCTGGATTCTGGGATGATGTCCCAGCACTGAACATGAGGCATGAGCTAGATTCTGGGGTGATGTCCCAGCACTGACCATGAGGCAGGAGCTGGATTCTGGGGTGATGTCCCAGCACTGACCATGAGACAGGAGCTGATGACCGTGTGATATCTTAGCAGTGACCATGAGGCAGGAGCTGGATTCTGGGGTGATGTCACTATCAGTGACCATGAGACAGGTGCTGGATTACGGGGTGATATCCCAGCACTGACCATGAAGCAGGAGCTGGATTCTGGGATGATGTCCCAGCACTGACCGCGAGGCAGGAGCTGGACTCTGGGGTGATGTCCCAGCACTGACCATGAAGCAGGAGCTGGATTCTGGGCTGATGTCTCTATCACCGACCATGAGACACAAGCTGAATTCAGGGGTGATGTCCCAGCACCGACCATGAGGCATGAGCTGGATTCTGGGGTGATGTCCCAGCACTGACCACGAGGCAGGAGCTGGATTCTAGGGTCATGTTCCAGCGCTGACCACGAGGCAGGCCTGGATTCTGGGGTGATGTCCCAGCACTGACCATGAGGCAGGAGCTGGATTCTAGGATGATGCCCAGCACTGACCATGAGGCATGAGCTGGATTCTGGGGTGATGTCCCAGCACTGACCACGAGGAAGGAGCTGGATTCTGGGGTGATGTCCCAGCACTGACCATGAGAGAGGAGCTGATGTCCGAGTGATATCCTAGCAGTGACCATGAGGCAGGAGCTGGATTCTGGGGTGATGTCACTATCACTGACCATGAGACAGGAGCTGGATTACGGGGTGATGTCCTAGTATTGACCATGAGGCAGAAGCTGGATTCTGGGCTGATGTCCCAGCACTGACCATGAGGCAGGAGCTGGATTCTGGGGTGATGTCCCAGCACTGACCGCGAGGCAGGAGCTGGATTCTGGGGTGATGTCCCAGCACTGACCATGAAGCAGGAGCTGGATTCTGGGGTGATGTCCCAGCACTGACTACGAGGCAGGAGCTGGATTCTGGGGTGATGTCCCAGCATTGACTATGAGACAGGAGCTGGATTCTGGGGTGATGTCCCAGAACTGACCATGAGATATTAGCTGATTTCGGAGTGATATCCTA
Source organism: Mobula birostris (assembly GCF_030028105.1). Lineage (NCBI taxonomy): Eukaryota > Metazoa > Chordata > Chondrichthyes > Myliobatiformes > Myliobatidae > Mobula > Mobula birostris. The sequence continues at coordinate 40,338 of NW_027278566.1, read as the reverse complement.
GCACTGACCATGAGGCAGGATCTGGATTCTGGGGTGATGTTCCTGCACTGACCATGAGGCAGGAGCTGTATTCCAGAGTGATGTCCCAGCACTGACCATGAGGCAGGTGCTGGATTCTGGGGTGATGTCCTAGCACTGACCATGAGGCAGGAGCTGGATTCTGGGGTGATGTCCCAGCACTGACTATGAGGCAGGAGCTGGATTCTGGGGTGTTGTCCTAGCACTTACTATGAGGCAGGAGCTGGATTCTGCGGTGATGTCCTAACACTGACCATGAGACAGGAGCTGGATTCTAAGGTGATGTCCCAGCACTGACCATGAGGCAGGAGCTGGATTCTGGAGTGATGTCCCAGCACTGACTATGAGGCAGGAGCTGGATTCTGGGGTGATGTCCCAGCACTGACCACGAGGCAGGAGCTGGATTCTGGGGTGATGTCCCAGCACTGACCATGAGACAGGAGCTGATGTCCGAGTGATATCCTAGCACTGACTATGAGGCAGGAGCTGGATTCTGGGGTGCAGTCAATATAACCGACCATGAGAAAGGAACTGGATTACGGGGTGATGTCCCACAACTTACCATGAGGCGGAAGCTGGATTCTGGGGTGATGTCCTAACACGGACCATGAGACAGGAGCTGGATTCTGGGGTGATGTCCATATCACTGACCATGAAGCAGGAGCTGGATTCTTGGGTGATTTCCAGCACTGACCACGAGGTAGGAGCTGGATTCTGGGGTGATGTCCCAACACTGACGATGAGAAAGGAGCAGGATTCTGGGGTGATGTTCTAACACTGACCATGAGACAGGAGCTGGAGTCTGGGTTGATGTCCCAGCACTGACCATGAGGCAGGAGCTGGATTCTGGAGTGATGTCCCATTATAGACCATGAGGCCGGAGCTGGATTCCGGGGTGATGTGCAACCACTGACCATGAGGCAGGAGCTAGATTCTGTGGTGATGTCCTAACACTGACCATGAGACAGGAGCTGGATTCTGAGGTGATGTCCCAATCTGACCATGAGACAGGAGCTGAATTCTGGGGTGATGTCCCAGCACTGAGCACGAGGCAGGAGCTTGATTCTGGGGTAATGTCCCAGCACTGACCATGAGACAGGAGCGGATATCCGAGTGATATCCTAGTACTGACCATGAGGCAGGAGCTGGATTCTGGGGTGATGTCCCTATCACTGACCATGAAGCAGGAGCTGGATTCTGGGGTGATGTTCCAGCACTGACCATGAGGCAGGAGGTAGATTCTGTGGTGATGTCCCTATCACTGACCATGAAGCAGGAGCTGGATTCTGGGGTGATGTCCCTATCACTGACCATGAAGCAGGAGCTGGATTCTGGGGTGATGTCCTAGTATTGACCATGAGGCAGGAGCTGGATTCTGGGCTGATGTCCCAGCACCGACCATGAGGCATGAGCTGGATTCTGGGGTGATGACACAGCAGTGACCACGAGGCAGGATTTGGATTCTGGGGTGATGTTCCAGCGCTGACCACGAGGCAGGCCTGGATTCTGGGGTGATGTCCCAGCACTGACCATGAGGCAGGATCTGGATTCTGGGATGATGCCCAGCACTGACCATGAGGCATGAGCTGGAGTCTGTGGTGATGTCCCAGCACTGACCACGAGGAAGGAGCTGGATTCTGGGGTGATGTCCCAGCACTGACCATGAGAGAGGAGCTGATGTCCGAGTGATATCCTAGCAGTGACCATGCGGCAGGAGCTGGATTCTGGGGTGATGTCACTATCACTGACCATGAGACAGGAGCTGGATTACGGGGTGATGTCCCACAACTGACAATGAGGCAGAAGCTGGATTCTGGGGTGATGTCCTAACACGGACCATGAGACAGGAGCTGGAATCTGGGGTGATGTCCCTATCACTGACCATGAAGCAGGAGCTGGATTCTGGGGTGATGTCCTAGTATTGACCATGAGGCAGGAGCTGGATTCTGGGCTGATGTCCCAGCACTGACCATGAGGCAGGAGCTGAATTCTGGGGAGATGTCCCAGCACTGACCGCGAGGCAGGAGCTGGATTCTGGGGTGATGTCCCAGCACTGACCATGAGACAGGTGCTGATGTCCGAGTGATATCCTAGCACTGACTATGAGGCAGGAGCTGGATTCTGGGGTGATTTCCCAGCACTGACCATGAGACAGGAGCTGACTTTGGAGTGACAACCTAGCACTGACCATGAGGCAGGAGCTGGATTCTGGGGTGATGTCCCAGCACTGAGTACGAGGCAGGAGCTGGATTCTGGGGTAATGTCCCAGCACTGACCATGAGACCGGAGCGGATGTCCGAGTGATATCCTAGTACTGACAATGAGGCAGGAGCTGGATTCTGGGGTGATGTCCCTATCACTGACCATGAAGCAGGAGCTGGATTCTGGGGTGATGTCCCAGCACTGACCATGAGGCAGGAGCTAGATTCTGTCGTGATGTCCCTATCACTGACCATGAAGCAGGAGCTGGATTCTGGGCTGATGTCTGTATCACCGACCATGAGACACAAGCTGAATTCAGGGGTGATGTCCCAGCACCGACCATGAGGCATGAGCTGGATTCTGGGGTGATGTCACAGCACTGACCACGAGGCAGGAGCTGGATTCTGGGGTGATGTTCCAGCGCTGACCACGAGGCAGGCCTGGATTCTGGGGTGATGTCCCAGCACTGACCATGAGGCAGGAGCTGGATTCTGGGATGATGCCCAGCACTGACCACGAGGCAGGAGCTGGATTCTGGGGTGATGTCCCAGCACCGACCATGAGGCATGAGCTGGATTCTGGGGTGATGTCCCAGCACTGACCACGAGGCAGGAGCTGGATTCTGGTGTGATGTCCCAGCACTGACCATGAGACAGGAGCTGATGTCCGAGTGATATCCTAGCAGTGACCATGAGGCAGGAGCTGGATTCTGGGGTGATGTCTCTATCACTGACCATGAGACAGGAGCTGGATTACGGGGTGATGTCCCACAATTGACCATGAGGCAGAAGCTGGATTCTGGGGTGATGTCCTAACACGGACCATGAGACAGGAGCTGGATTCTGGGGTGATGTCCCTATCACTGACCATGAAGCAGGAGCTGGATTCTGGGGTGATGTCCTAGTATTGACCATGAGGCAGGAGCTGGATTCTGGGCTGATGTCCCAGCACTGACCATGAGGCAGGAGCTGGATTCTGGGGTGATGTCCCAGCACTGACCGCGAGGCAGGAGCTGGATTCTGGGGTGATGTCCCAGCACTGACCATGAGACAGGAGCTGATGTCCGAGTGATATCCTAGCACTGACTATGAGGCAGGAGCTGGATTCTGGGGTGAAGTCACTATAACCGACCATGAGAAAGGAGCTGGATTACGGGGTGATGTCCCACAACTGACCATGAGGCAGAAGCTGGATTCTGGGGTGATTTCCTAACACGAACCATGAGACAGGAGCTGGATTCTGAGGTGATGTCCCTATCAGTGACCATGAAGCAGGAGCTGGATTCTTGGGTGATGTCCCAGCACTGACCAGGAGGCAGGAGCTGGATTCTGGGGCGATGTCCGAGCACTGACCACGAGGCAGGAGCTGGATTCTGGGGTGATGTCCCAACACTGACGATGAGACAGGAGCTGGATTCTGGGGTGATGTCCCAGAACTGACCATGAGATAGGAGCTGATTTCGGAGTGATATCCTAGCACTGACCATGAGGCAGGATCTGGATTCTGGGGTGATGTTCCTGCACTGACCATGAGGCAGGAGCTGTATTCCAGAGTGATGTCCCAGCACTGACCATGAGGCAGGTGCTGGATTCTGGGGTGATGTCCTAGCACTGACCATGAGGCAGGAGCTGGATTCTGGGTTATGTCCCAGCAATGACTATGAGGCAGGAGCTGGATTCTGGGGTGATGTCCCAGCACTGACCACGAGGCAGGAGCTGGATTCTGGGGTGATGTCCCAGCACTGACCATGAGACAGGAGCTGATGTCTGAGTGATATTCGAGCACTGACTATGAGGCAGGAGCTGGATTCTGGGGTGCAGTCACTATAACCGACCATGCGAAAGGAACTGGATTACGGGGTGATGTCCCACAGCTGACCATGAGGCGGAAGCTGGATTCTGGGGTGATGTCCTAACACGGACCATGAGACAGGAGCTGGATTCTGGGGTGATGTCCCTATCACTGACCATGAAGCAGGAGCTGGATTCTTGGGTGATGTCCCAGCACTGACCACGAGGCAGGAGCTGGATTCTGGGGTGATGTTCCAACACTGACGATGAGTCAGGAGCTGGATTCTGGGGTGATGTCCTAACACTGACCATGAGACAGGAGCTGGAGTCTGGGTTGATGTCCCAGCACTGACCATGAGGCAGGAGCTGGATTCTGGAGTGATGTCCCAGTATAGACCATGACGCAGGAGCTGGATTCCGGGGTGATGTGCAACCACTGACCATGAGGCAGGAGCTAGATTCTGTGGTGATGTCCTAACACTGACCATGAGACAGGAGCTGGATTACGGGGTGATGTCCCACAACTGACAATGAGGCAGAAGCTGGATTCTGGGGTGATGTCCTAACACGGAGCGTGAGACAGGAGCTGGATTCTGGGGTGATGTCCCTATCACTGACCATGAAGCAGGAGCTGGATTCTGGGGTGATGTCCTAGTATTGACCATGAGGCAGGAGCTGGATTCTGGGCTGATGTCCCAGCACTGACCATGAGGCAGGAGCTGAATTCTGGGGAGATGTCCCAGCACTGACCGCGAGGCAGGAGCTGGATTCTGGGGTGATGTCCCAGCACTGACCATGAGACAGGTGCTGATGTCCGAGTCATATACTAGCACTGACTATGAGGCAGGAGCTGGATTCTGGGGTGATTTCCCAGCACTGACCATGAGACAGGAGCTGACTTTGGAGTGACAACCTAGCACTGACCATGAGGCAGGAGCTGGATTCTGGGGTGATGTCCCAGCACTGACCACGAGGCAGGAGCTGGATTCTGGGGTGATGTTCCAACACTGACGATGAGTCAGGAGCTGGATTTTGGGGTGATGTCCTAACACTGACCATGAGCCAGGAGCTGGAGTCTGGGTTGATGTCCCAGCACTGACCATGAGGCAGGAGCTGGATTCTGGAGTGATGTCCCAGTATAGACCATGACGCAGGAGCTGGATTCCGGGGTGATGTGCAACCACTGACCATGAGGCAGGAGCTGGATTCTGTGGTGATGTCCTAACACTGACCATGAGACAGGAGCTGGATTACGGGGTGATGTCCCACAACTGACAATGAGGCAGAAGCTGGATTCTGGGGTGATGTCCTAACACGGACCATGAGACAGGAGCTGGATTCTGGGGTGATGTCCCTATCACTGACCATGAAGCAGGAGCTGGATTCTGGGGTGATGTCCTAGTATTGACCATGAGGCAGGAGCTGGATTCTGGGCTGATGTCCCAGCACTGACCATGAGGCAGGAGCTGAATTCTGGGGAGATGTCCCAGCACTGACCGCGAGGCAGGAGCTGGATTCTGGGGTGATGTCCCAGCACTGACCATGAGACAGGTGCTGATGTCCGAGTGATATCCTAGCACTGACTATGAGGCAGGAGCTGGATTCTGGGGTGATTTCCCAGCACTGACCATGAGACAGGAGCTGACTTTGGAGTGACAACCTAGCACTGACCATGAGGCAGGAGCTGGATTCTGGGGTGATGTCCCAGCACTGACCATGAGACAGGAGCGGATGTCCGAGTGATATCCTAGTACTGACAATGAGGCAGGAGCTGGATTCTGGGGTGATGTCCCTATCACTGACCATGAAGCAGGAGCTGGATTCTGGGGTGATGTCCCAGCACTGAACATGAGGCAGGAGCTAGATTCTGTGGTGATGTCCCTATCACTGACCATGAAGCAGGAGCTGGATTCTGGGGTGATGTCCCAGCAATGACTATGAGGCAGGAGCTGGATTCTGGGGTGATGTCCCAGCACTGACCACGAGGCAGGAGCTGGATTCTGGGGTGATGTCCCAGCACTGACCATGAGACAGGAGCTGATGTCTGAGTGATATTCGAGCACTGACTATGAGGCAGGAGCTGGATTCTGGGGTGCAGTCACTATAACCGACCATGCGAAAGGAACTGGATTACGGGGTGATGTCCCACAGCTGACCATGAGGCGGAAGCTGGATTCTGGGGTGATGTCCTAACACGGACCATGAGACAGGAGCTGGATTCTGGGGTGATGTCCCTATCACTGACCATGAAGCAGGAGCTGGATTCTTGGGTGATGTCCCAGCACTGACCACGAGGCAGGAGCTGGATTCTGGGGTGATGTTCCAACACTGACGATGAGTCAGGAGCTGGATTCTGGGGTGATGTCCTAACACTGACCATGAGACAGGAGCTGGAGTCTGGGTTGATGTCCCAGCACTGACCATGAGGCAGGAGCTGGATTCTGGAGTGATGTCCCAGTATAGACCATGACGCAGGAGCTGGATTCCGGGGTGATGTGCAACCACTGACCATGAGGCAGGAGCTAGATTCTGTGGTGATGTCCTAACACTGACCATGAGACAGGAGCTGGATTACGGGGTGATGTCCCACAACTGACAATGAGGCAGAAGCTGGATTCTGGGGTGATGTCTTAACACGGAGCGTGAGACAGGAGCTGGATTCTGGGGTGATGTCCCTATCACTGACCATGAAGCAGGAGCTGGATTCTGGGGTGATGTCCTAGTATTGACCATGAGGCAGGAGCTGGATTCTGGGCTGATGTCCCAGCACTGACCATGAGGCAGGAGCTGAATTCTGGGGAGATGTCCCAGCACTGACCGCGAGGCAGGAGCTGGATTCTGGGGTGATGTCCCAGCACTGACCATGAGACAGGTGCTGATGTCCGAGTCATATACTAGCACTGACTATGAGGCAGGAGCTGGATTCTGGGGTGATTTCCCAGCACTGACCATGAGACAGGAGCTGACTTTGGAGTGACAACCTAGCACTGACCATGAGGCAGGAGCTGGATTCTGGGGTGATGTCCCAGCACTGACCACGAGGCAGGAGCTGGATTCTGGGGTGATGTTCCAACACTGACGATGAGTCAGGAGCTGGATTTTGGGGTGATGTCCTAACACTGACCATGAGCCAGGAGCTGGAGTCTGGGTTGATGTCCCAGCACTGACCATGAGGCAGGAGCTGGATTCTGGAGTGATGTCCCAGTATAGACCATGACGCAGGAGCTGGATTCCGGGGTGATGTGCAACCACTGACCATGAGGCAGGAGCTAGATTCTGTGGTGATGTCCTAACACTGACCATGAGACAGGAGCTGGATTACGGGGTGATGTCCCACAACTGACAATGAGGCAGAAGCTGGATTCTGGGGTGATGTCCTAACACGGACCATGAGACAGGAGCTGGATTCTGGGGTGATGTCCCTATCACTGACCATGAAGCAGGAGCTGGATTCTGGGGTGATGTCCTAGTATTGACCATGAGGCAGGAGCTGGATTCTGGGCTGATGTCCCAGCACTGACCATGAGGCAGGAGCTGAATTCTGGGGAGATGTCCCAGCACTGACCGCGAGGCAGGAGCTGGATTCTGGGGTGATGTCCCAGCACTGACCATGAGACAGGTGCTGATGTCCGAGTGATATCCTAGCACTGACTATGAGGCAGGAGCTGGATTCTGGGGTGATTTCCCAGCACTGACCATGAGACAGGAGCTGACTTTGGAGTGACAACCTAGCACTGACCATGAGGCAGGAGCTGGATTCTGGGGTGATGTCCCAGCACTGACCATGAGACAGGAGCGGATGTCCGAGTGATATCCTAGTACTGACAATGAGGCAGGAGCTGGATTCTGGGGTGATGTCCCTATCACTGACCATGAAGCAGGAGCTGGATTCTGGGGTGATGTCCCAGCACTGACCATGAGGCAGGAGCTAGATTCTGTGGTGATGTCCCTATCACTGACCATGAAGCAGGAGCTGGATTCTGGGCTGATGTCTCTATCACCGACCATGAGACACAAGCTGAATTCAGGGGTGATGTCCCAGCACCGACCATGAGGAATGAGCTGGATTCTGGGGTGATGTCACAGCACTGACCACGAGGCAGGAGCTGGATTCTGGGGTGATGTCCCAACACTGACGATGAGACAGGAGCTGGATTCTGGGGTGATGTCCCAGAACTGACCATGAGATAGGAGCTGATTTCGGAGTGATATCCTAGCACTGACCATGAGGCAGGATCTGGATTCTGGGGTGATGTTCCTGCACTGACCATGAGGCAGGAGCTGTATTCCAGAGTGATGTCCCAGCACTGACCATGAGGCAGGTGCTGGATTCTGGGGTGATGTCCTAGCACTGACCATGAGGCAGGAGCTGGATTCTGGGTTATGTCCCAGCAATGACTATGAGGCAGGAGCTGGATTCTGGGGTGATGTCCCAGCACTGACCACGAGGCAGGAGCTGGATTCTGGGGTGATGTCCCAGCACTGACCATGAGACAGGAGCTGATGTCTGAGTGATATTCGAGCACTGACTATGAGGCAGGAGCTGGATTCTGGGGTGCAGTCACTATAACCGACCATGCGAAAGGAACTGGATTACGGGGTGATGTCCCACAGCTGACCATGAGGCGGAAGCTGGATTCTGGGGTGATGTCCTAACACGGACCATGAGACAGGAGCTGGATTCTGGGGTGATGTCCCTATCACTGACCATGAAGCAGGAGCTGGATTCTTGGGTGATGTCCCAGCACTGACCACGAGGCAGGAGCTGGATTCTGGGGTGATGTTCCAACACTGACGATGAGTCAGGAGCTGGATTCTGGGGTGATGTCCTCACACTGACCATGAGACAGGAGCTGGAGTCTGGGTTGATGTCCCAGCACTGACCATGAGGCAGGAGCTGGATTCTGGAGTGATGTCCCAGTATAGACCATGACGCAGGAGCTGGATTCCGGGGTGATGTGCAACCACTGACCATGAGGCAGGAGCTAGATTCTGTGGTGATGTCCTAACACTGACCATGAGACAGGAGCTGGATTACGGGGTGATGTCCCACAACTGACAATGAGGCAGAAGCTGGATTCTGGGGTGATGTCCTAACACGGAGCGTGAGACAGGAGCTGGATTCTGGGGTGATGTCCCTATCACTGACCATGAAGCAGGAGCTGGATTCTGGGGTGATGTCCTAGTATTGACCATGAGGCAGGAGCTGGATTCTGGGCTGATGTCCCAGCACTGACCATGAGGCAGGAGCTGAATTCTGGGGAGATGTCCCAGCACTGACCGCGAGGCAGGAGCTGGATTCTGGGGTGATGTCCCAGCACTGACCATGAGACAGGTGCTGATGTCCGAGTCATATACTAGCACTGACTATGAGGCAGGAGCTGGATTCTGGGGTGATTTCCCAGCACTGACCATGAGACAGGAGCTGACTTTGGAGTGACAACCTAGCACTGACCATGAGGCAGGAGCTGGATTCTGGGGTGATGTCCCAGCACTGACCACGAGGCAGGAGCTGGATTCTGGGGTGATGTTCCAACACTGACGATGAGTCAGGAGCTGGATTTTGGGGTGATGTCCTAACACTGACCATGAGCCAGGAGCTGGAGTCTGGGTTGATGTCCCAGCACTGACCATGAGGCAGGAGCTGGATTCTGGAGAGATGTCCCAGTATAGACCATGACGCAGGAGCTGGATTCCGGGGTGATGTGCAACCACTGACCATGAGGCAGGAGCTGGATTCTGTGGTGATGTCCTAACACTGACCATGAGACAGGAGCTGGATTACGGGGTGATGTCCCACAACTGACAATGAGGCAGAAGCTGGATTCTGGGGTGATGTCCTAACACGGACCATGAGACAGGAGCTGGATTCTGGGGTGATGTCCCTATCACTGACCATGAAGCAGGAGCTGGATTCTGGGGTGATGTCCTAGTATTGACCATGAGGCAGGAGCTGGATTCTGGGCTGATGTCCCAGCACTGACCATGAGGCAGGAGCTGAATTCTGGGGAGATGTCCCAGCACTGACCGCGAGGCAGGAGCTGGATTCTGGGGTGATGTCCCAGCACTGACCATGAGACAGGTGCTGATGTCCGAGTGATATCCTAGCACTGACTATGAGGCAGGAGCTGGATTCTGGGGTGATTTCCCAGCACTGACCATGAGACAGGAGCTGACTTTGGAGTGACAACCTAGCACTGACCATGAGGCAGGAGCTGGATTCTGGGGTGATGTCCCAGCACTGACCATGAGACAGGAGCGGATGTCCGAGTGATATCCTAGTACTGACAATGAGGCAGGAGCTGGATTCTGGGGTGATGTCCCTATCACTGACCATGAAGCAGGAGCTGGATTCTGGGGTGATGTCCCAGCACTGAACATGAGGCAGGAGCTAGATTCTGTGGTGATGTCCCTATCACTGACCATGAAGCAGGAGCTGGATTCTGGGGTGATGTCCCAGCAATGACTATGAGGCAGGAGCTGGATTCTGGGGTGATGTCCCAGCACTGACCACGAGGCAGGAGCTGGATTCTGGGGTGATGTCCCAGCACTGACCATGAGACAGGAGCTGATGTCTGAGTGATATTCGAGCACTGACTATGAGGCAGGAGCTGGATTCTGGGGTGCAGTCACTATAACCGACCATGCGAAAGGAACTGGATTACGGGGTGATGTCCCACAGCTGACCATGAGGCGGAAGCTGGATTCTGGGGTGATGTCCTAACACGGACCATGAGACAGGAGCTGGATTCTGGGGTGATGTCCCTATCACTGACCATGAAGCAGGAGCTGGATTCTTGGGTGATGTCCCAGCACTGACCACGAGGCAGGAGCTGGATTCTGGGGTGATGTTCCAACACTGACGATGAGTCAGGAGCTGGATTCTGGGGTGATGTCCTAACACTGACCATGAGACAGGAGCTGGAGTCTGGGTTGATGTCCCAGCACTGACCATGAGGCAGGAGCTGGATTCTGGAGTGATGTCCCAGTATAGACCATGACGCAGGAGCTGGATTCCGGGGTGATGTGCAACCACTGACCATGAGGCAGGAGCTAGATTCTGTGGTGATGTCCTAACACTGACCATGAGACAGGAGCTGGATTACGGGGTGATGTCCCACAACTGACAATGAGGCAGAAGCTGGATTCTGGGGTGATGTCTTAACACGGAGCGTGAGACAGGAGCTGGATTCTGGGGTGATGTCCCTATCACTGACCATGAAGCAGGAGCTGGATTCTGGGGTGATGTCCTAGTATTGACCATGAGGCAGGAGCTGGATTCTGGGCTGATGTCCCAGCACTGACCATGAGGCAGGAGCTGAATTCTGGGGAGATGTCCCAGCACTGACCGCGAGGCAGGAGCTGGATTCTGGGGTGATGTCCCAGCACTGACCATGAGACAGGTGCTGATGTCCGAGTCATATACTAGCACTGACTATGAGGCAGGAGCTGGATTCTGGGGTGATTTCCCAGCACTGACCATGAGACAGGAGCTGACTTTGGAGTGACAACCTAGCACTGACCATGAGGCAGGAGCTGGATTCTGGGGTGATGTCCCAGCACTGACCACGAGGCAGGAGCTGGATTCTGGGGTGATGTTCCAACACTGACGATGAGTCAGGAGCTGGATTTTGGGGTGATGTCCTAACACTGACCATGAGCCAGGAGCTGGAGTCTGGGTTGATGTCCCAGCACTGACCATGAGGCAGGAGCTGGATTCTGGAGTGATGTCCCAGTATAGACCATGACGCAGGAGCTGGATTCTGGGCTGATGTCCCAGCACTGACCATGAGGCAGGAGCTGAATTCTGGGGAGATGTCCCAGCACTGACCGCGAGGCAGGAGCTGGATTCTGGGGTGATGTCCCAGCACTGACCATGAGACAGGTGCTGATGTCCGAGTGATATCCTAGCACTGACTATGAGGCAGGAGCTGGATTCTGGGGTGATTTCCCAGCACTGACCATGAGACAGGAGCTGACTTTGGAGTGACAACCTAGCACTGACCATGAGGCAGGAGCTGGATTCTGGGGTGATGTCCCAGCACTGACCATGAGACAGGAGCGGATGTCCGAGTGATATCCTAGTACTGACAATGAGGCAGGAGCTGGATTCTGGGGTGATGTCCCTATCACTGACCATGAAGCAGGAGCTGGATTCTGGGGTGATGTCCCAGCACTGAACATGAGGCAGGAGCTAGATTCTGTGGTGATGTCCCTATCACTGACCATGAAGCAGGAGCTGGATTCTGGGGTGATGTCCCAGCAATGACTATGAGGCAGGAGCTGGATTCTGGGGTGATGTCCCAGCACTGACCACGAGGCAGGAGCTGGATTCTGGGGTGATGTCCCAGCACTGACCATGAGACAGGAGCTGATGTCTGAGTGATATTCGAGCACTGACTATGAGGCAGGAGCTGGATTCTGGGGTGCAGTCACTATAACCGACCATGCGAAAGGAACTGGATTACGGGGTGATGTCCCACAGCTGACCATGAGGCGGAAGCTGGATTCTGGGGTGATGTCCTAACACGGACCATGAGACAGGAGCTGGATTCTGGGGTGATGTCCCTATCACTGACCATGAAGCAGGAGCTGGATTCTTGGGTGATGTCCCAGCACTGACCACGAGGCAGGAGCTGGATTCTGGGGTGATGTTCCAACACTGACGATGAGTCAGGAGCTGGATTCTGGGGTGATGTCCTAACACTGACCATGAGACAGGAGCTGGAGTCTGGGTTGATGTCCCAGCACTGACCATGAGGCAGGAGCTGGATTCTGGAGTGATGTCCCAGTATAGACCATGACGCAGGAGCTGGATTCCGGGGTGATGTGCAACCACTGACCATGAGGCAGGAGCTAGATTCTGTGGTGATGTCCTAACACTGACCATGAGACAGGAGCTGGATTACGGGGTGATGTCCCACAACTGACAATGAGGCAGAAGCTGGATTCTGGGGTGATGTCTTAACACGGAGCGTGAGACAGGAGCTGGATTCTGGGGTGATGTCCCTATCACTGACCATGAAGCAGGAGCTGGATTCTGGGGTGATGTCCTAGTATTGACCATGAGGCAGGAGCTGGATTCTGGGCTGATGTCCCAGCACTGACCATGAGGCAGGAGCTGAATTCTGGGGAGATGTCCCAGCACTGACCGCGAGGCAGGAGCTGGATTCTGGGGTGATGTCCCAGCACTGACCATGAGACAGGTGCTGATGTCCGAGTCATATACTAGCACTGACTATGAGGCAGGAGCTGGATTCTGGGGTGATTTCCCAGCACTGACCATGAGACAGGAGCTGACTTTGGAGTGACAACCTAGCACTGACCATGAGGCAGGAGCTGGATTCTGGGGTGATGTCCCAGCACTGACCACGAGGCAGGAGCTGGATTCTGGGGTGATGTTCCAACACTGACGATGAGTCAGGAGCTGGATTTTGGGGTGATGTCCTAACACTGACCATGAGCCAGGAGCTGGAGTCTGGGTTGATGTCCCAGCACTGACCATGAGGCAGGAGCTGGATTCTGGAGTGATGTCCCAGTATAGACCATGACGCAGGAGCTGGATTCCGGGGTGATGTGCAACCACTGACCATGAGGCAGGAGCTAGATTCTGTGGTGATGTCCTAACACTGACCATGAGACAGGAGCTGGATTACGGGGTGATGTCCCACAACTGACAATGAGGCAGAAGCTGGATTCTGGGGTGATGTCCTAACACGGACCATGAGACAGGAGCTGGATTCTGGGGTGATGTCCCTATCACTGACCATGAAGCAGGAGCTGGATTCTGGGGTGATGTCCTAGTATTGACCATGAGGCAGGAGCTGGATTCTGGGCTGATGTCCCAGCACTGACCATGAGGCAGGAGCTGAATTCTGGGGAGATGTCCCAGCACTGACCGCGAGGCAGGAGCTGGATTCTGGGGTGATGTCCCAGCACTGACCATGAGACAGGTGCTGATGTCCGAGTGATATCCTAGCACTGACTATGAGGCAGGAGCTGGATTCTGGGGTGATTTCCCAGCACTGACCATGAGACAGGAGCTGACTTTGGAGTGACAACCTAGCACTGACCATGAGGCAGGAGCTGGATTCTGGGGTGATGTCCCAGCACTGACCATGAGACAGGAGCGGATGTCCGAGTGATATCCTAGTACTGACAATGAGGCAGGAGCTGGATTCTGGGGTGATGTCCCTATCACTGACCATGAAGCAGGAGCTGGATTCTGGGGTGATGTCCCAGCACTGACCATGAGGCAGGAGCTAGATTCTGTGGTGATGTCCCTATCACTGACCATGAAGCAGGAGCTGGATTCTGGGCTGATGTCTCTATCACCGACCATGAGACACAAGCTGAATTCAGGGGTGATGTCCCAGCACCGACCATGAGGAATGAGCTGGATTCTGGGGTGATGTCACAGCACTGACCACGAGGCAGGAGCTGGATTCTGGGGTGATGTTCCAGCGCTGACCACGAGGCAGGCCTGGATTCTGGGGTGATGTCCCAGCACTGACCATGAGGCAGGAGCTGGATTCTGGGATGATGCCCAGCACTGACCATGAGGCATGAGCTGGATTCTGGGGTCATGTCCCAGCACTGACCATGAGACAGGAGCTGATGTCCGAGTGATAACCTAGCAGTGACCATGAGGCAGGAGCTGGATTCTGGGGTGATGTCACTATCACTGACCATGAGACAGGAGCTGGATTACGGGGTGATGTCCCACAACTGACCATGAGGCAGAAGCTGGATTCTGGGGTGATGTCCTAACACGGACCATGAGACAGGAGCTGGATTCTGGGGTGATGTCCCTATCACTGACCATGAAGCAGGAGCTGGATTCTGGGGTGATGTCCTATTATTGACCATGAGGCAGGAGCTGGATTCTGGGGTGATGTCCCAGCACTGACCATGAGGCAGGAGCTGGATTCTGGGGTGATGTCCCAGTACTGACCATGAGACAGGAGCTGATTTCAGAGTGATATCCTAGCACTGACCATGAGGCAGGATCTGGATTCTGGGGTGATGTCCCAGCACTGACCATGAGACAGGAGCTGGAGTCCGTTGTGATGTCCCAGCACTAACCATGAGGCAGGAGCTGGATTCTGGGGCGATGCCCAGCACTGACCACGAGGCCGGAGCTGGATTCTGGGGTGATGTCGCAGCATTGACTATGAGACAGGAGCTGGATTCTGGGGTGATGTCCCAGAACTGACCATGAGACAGGAGCTGATTTCGGAGTGATATCCTAGCACTGACCATGAGGCAGGATCTGGATTCTGGGGTGATGTTCCTGCACTGACGATGAGGCAGGAGCTGTATTCCAGAGTGATGTCCCAGCACTGACCATGAGGCAGGTGCTGGATTCTGGGGTGATGTCCTAGCACTGACCATGAGGCAGGAGCTGGATTCTGGGGTGATGTCCCAGCACTGACCATGAGACAGGAGCTGATGTCCGAGTGATATCGTAGCACTGACTATGAGGCAGGAGCTGGATTCTGGGGTGAAGTCACTATAACCGACCATGAGAAAGGAGCTGGATTACGGGGTGATGTCCCACAACTGACCATGAGGCAGAAGCTGGATTCTGGGGTGATGTCCTAGCACGGACCTTGAGACAGGAGCTGGATTCTGAGGTGATGTCCCGATCAGTGACCATGAAGCAGGAGCTGGATTCTTGGGTGATGTCCTAGCACTGACCATGAGGCAGGAGCTGGATTCTGGGGTGATGTCCCAGCACTGACCACGAGGCAGGAGCTGGATTCTGGGGTGATGTCCCAACACTGACGATGAGACAGGAGCTGGATTCTGGGGTGATGTCCTAACACTGACCATGAGACAGGAGCTGATGTCCGAGTGATGTCCCAGCACTGACCATGAGGCAGGAGCTGATGTCCGAGTGATATCCTAGTACTGACCATGAGGCCGGAGCTGGATTCTGTGTTGAAGTCACTATAACCGACCATGAGAAAGGAGATGGATTACGGGGTGATGTCCCACAACTGACCATGAGGCAGAAGCTGGATTCTGGGGTGATGTCCTAACACGGACCATGAGACAGGAGCTGGATTCTGAGGTGATGTCCCTATCACTGACCATGAAGCAGGAGCTGGATTCTTGGGTGATGTCCCAGCACTGACCATGAGGCAGGAGCTGGATTCTGGGGTGATGTCCCAGCACTGACCACGAGGCAGGAGCTGGATTCTGGGGTGATGTCCCAACACTGACGATGAGACAGGAGCTGGATTCTGGGGTGATGTCCTAACACTGACCATGAGACAGGAGCTGGAGTCTGGGTTGATGTTCCAGCACTGACTATGAGGCAGGAGCTGGATTCTGGGGTGATGTCCCAGAACTGACCATGAGATAGGAGCTGATTTCGGAGTGATATCCTAGCACTGACCATGAGGCAGGATCTGGATTCTGGGGTGATGTTCCTGCACTGACCATGAGGCAGGAGCTGTATTCCAGAGTGATGTCCCAGCACTGACCATGAGGCAGGTGCTGGATTCTGGGGTGATGTCCTAGCACTGACCATGAGGCAGGAGCTGGATTCTGGGGTGATGTCCCAGCAATGACTATGAGGCAGGAGCTGGATTCTGGGGTGATGTCCCAGCACTGACCACGAGGCAGGAGCTGGATTCTGGGGTGATGTCCCAGCACTGACCATGAGACAGGAGCTGATGTCTGAGTGATATCCGAGCACTGACTATGAGGCAGGAGCTGGATTCTGGGGTGCAGTCACTATAACCGACCATGCGAAAGGAACTGGATTACGGGGTGATGTCCCACAGCTGACCATGAGGCGGAAGCTGGATTCTGGGGTGATGTCCTAACACGGACCATGAGACAGGAGCTGTATTCTGGGGTGATGTCCCTATCACTGACCATGAAGCAGGAGCTGGATTCTTGGGTGATGTCCCAGCACTGACCACGAGGCAGGAGCTGGATTCTGGGGTGATGTTCCAAAACTGACGATGAGTCAGGAGCTGGATTCTGGGGTGATGTCCTAACACTGACCATGAGCCAGGAGCTGGAGTCTGGGTTGATGTCCCAGCACTGACCATGAGGCAGGAGCTGGATTCTGGAGTGATGTCCCAGTATAGACCATGACGCAGGAGCTGGATTCCGGGGTGATGTGCAACCACTGACCATGAGGCAGGAGCTAGATTCTGTGGTGATGTCCTAACACTGACCATGAGACAGGAGCTGGATTACGGGGTGATGTCCCACAACTGACAATGAGGCAGAAGCTGGATTCTGGGGTGATGTCCTAACACGGACCATGAGACAGGAGCTGGATTCTGGGGTGATGTCCCTATCACTGACCATGAAGCAGGAGCTGGATTCTGGGGTGATGTCCTAGTATTGACCATGAGGCAGGAGCTGGATTCTGGGCTGATGTCCCAGCACTGACCATGAGGCAGGAGCTGAAATCTGGGGAGATGTCCCAGCACTGACCGCGAGGCAGGAGCTGGATTCTGGGGTGATGTCCCAGCACTGACCATGAGACAGGTGCTGATGTCCGAGTGATATCCTAGCACTGACTATGAGGCAGGAGCTGGATTCTGGGGTGATTTCCCAGCACTGACCATGAGACAGGAGCTGACTTTGGAGTGACAACCTAGCACTGACCATGAGGCAGGAGCTGGATTCTGGGGTGATGTCCCAGCACTGAGTACGAGGCAGGAGCTGGATTCTGGGGTAATGTCCCAGCACTGACCATGAGACAGGAGCGGATGTCCGAGTGATATCCTAGTACTGACAATGAGGCAGGAGCTGGATTCTGGGGTGATGTCCCTATCACTGACCATGAAGCAGGAGCTGGATTCTGGGGTGATGTCCCAGCACTGACCATGAGGCAGGAGCTAGATTCTGTGGTGATGTCCCTATCACTGACCATGAAGCAGGAGCTGGATTCTGGGCTGATGTCTCTATCACCGGCCATGAGACACAAGCTGAATTCAGGGGTGATGTCCCAGCACCGACCATGAGGAATGAGCTGGATTCTGGGGTGATGTCACAGCACTGACCACGAGGCAGGAGCTGGATTCTGGGGTGATGTTCCAGCGCTGACCACGAGGCAGGCCTGGATTCTGGGGTGATGTCCCAGCACTGACCATGAGGCAGGAGCTGGATTCTGGGGTGCAGTCACTATAACCGACCATGCGAAAGGAACTGGATTACGGGGTGATGTCCCACAGCTGACCATGAGGCGGAAGCTGGATTCTGGGGTGATGTCCTAACACGGACCATGAGACAGGAGCTGGATTCTGGGGTGATGTCCCTATCACTGACCATGAAGCAGGAGCTGGATTCTTGGGTGATGTCCCAGCACTGACCACGAGGCAGGAGCTGGATTCTGGGGTGATATTCCAACACTGACGATGAGTCAGGAGCTGGATTCTGGGGTGATGTCCTAACACTGACCATGAGCCAGGAGCTGGAGTCTGGGTTGATGTCCCAGCGCTGACCATGAGGCAGGAGCTGGATTCTGGAGTGATGTCCCAGTATAGACCATGACGCAGGAGCTGGATTCCGGGGTGATGTGCAACCACTGACCATGAGGCAGGAGCTAGATTCTGTGGTGATGTCCTAACACTGACCATGAGACAGGAGCTGGATTACGGGGTGATGTCCCACAACTGACAATGAGGCAGAAGCTGGATTCTGGGGTGATGTCCTAACACGGACCATGAGACAGGAGCTGGATTCTGGGGTGATGTCCCTATCACTGACCATGAGGCAGGAGCTGGATTCTGGGGTGATGTCCCAGCACTGACCATGAGGCAGGAGCTGGATTCTGGGCTGATGTCCCAGTACTGACCATGAGACAGGAGCTGATTTCAGAGTGATATCCTAGCACTGACCATGAGGCAGGATCTGGATTCTGGGGTGATGTCCCAGCACTGACCATGAGACAGGAGCTGGAGTCCGTTGTGATGTCCCAGCACTAACCATGAGGCAGGAGCTGGATTCTGGGGCGATGCCCAGCACTGACCACGAGGCCGGAGCTGGATTCTGGGGTGATGTCGCAGCATTGACTATGAGACAGGAGCTGGATTCTGGGGTGATGTCCCAGAACTGACCATGAGACAGGAGCTGATTTCGGAGTGATATCCTAGCACTGACCATGAGGCAGGATCTGGATTCTGGGGTGATGTTCCTGCACTGACGATGAGGCAGGAGCTGTATTCCAGAGTGATGTCCCAGCACTGACCATGAGGCAGGTGCTGGATTCTGGGGTGATGTCCTAGCACTGACCATGAGGCAGGAGCTGGATTCTGGGGTGATGTCCCAGCACTGACCATGAGACAGGAGCTGATGTCCGAGTGATATCGTAGCACTGACTATGAGGCAGGAGCTGGATTCTGGGGTGAAGTCACTATAACCGACCATGAGAAAGGAGCTGGATTACGGGGTGATGTCCCACAACTGACCATGAGGCAGAAGCTGGATTCTGGGGTGATGTCCTAGCACGGACCTTGAGACAGGAGCTGGATTCTGAGGTGATGTCCCGATCAGTGACCATGAAGCAGGAGCTGGATTCTTGGGTGATGTCCTAGCACTGACCATGAGGCAGGAGCTGGATTCTGGGGTGATGTCCCAGCACTGACCACGAGGCAGGAGCTGGATTCTGGGGTGATGTCCCAACACTGACGATGAGACAGGAGCTGGATTCTGGGGTGATGTCCTAACACTGACCATGAGACAGGAGCTGATGTCCGAGTGATGTCCCAGCACTGACCATGAGGCAGGAGCTGATGTCCGAGTGATATCCTAGTACTGACCATGAGGCCGGAGCTGGATTCTGTGTTGAAGTCACTATAACCGACCATGAGAAAGGAGATGGATTACGGGGTGATGTCCCACAACTGACCATGAGGCAGAAGCTGGATTCTGGGGTGATGTCCTAACACGGACCATGAGACAGGAGCTGGATTCTGAGGTGATGTCCCTATCACTGACCATGAAGCAGGAGCTGGATTCTTGGGTGATGTCCCAGCACTGACCATGAGGCAGGAGCTGGATTCTGGGGTGATGTCCCAGCACTGACCACGAGGCAGGAGCTGGATTCTGGGGTGATGTCCCAACACTGACGATGAGACAGGAGCTGGATTCTGGGGTGATGTCCTAACACTGACCATGAGACAGGAGCTGGAGTCTGGGTTGATGTTCCAGCACTGACCATGAGGCAGGAGCTGGATTCTGGGGTGATGTCCCAGAACTGACCATGAGATAGGAGCTGATTTCGGAGTGATATCCTAGCACTGACCATGAGGCAGGATCTGGATTCTGGGGTGATGTTCCTGCACTGACCATGAGGCAGGAGCTGTATTCCAGAGTGATGTCCCAGCACTGACCATGAGGCAGGTGCTGGATTCTGGGGTGATGTCCTAGCACTGACCATGAGGCAGGAGCTGGATTCTGGGATGATGTCCCAGCAATGACTATGAGGCAGGAGCTGGATTCTGGGGTGATGTCCCAGCACTGACCACGAGGCAGGAGCTGGATTCTGGGGTGATGTCCCAGCACTGACCATGAGACAGGAGCTGATGTCTGAGTGATATCCGAGCACTGACTATGAGGCAGGAGCTGGATTCTGGGGTGCAGTCACTATAACCGACCATGCGAAAGGAACTGGATTACGGGGTGATGTCCCACAGCTGACCATGAGGCGGAAGCTGGATTCTGGGGTGATGTCCTAACACGGACCATGAGACAGGAGCTGTATTCTGGGGTGATGTCCCTATCACTGACCATGAAGCAGGAGCTGGATTCTTGGGTGATGTCCCAGCACTGACCACGAGGCAGGAGCTGGATTCTGGGGTGATGTTCCAAAACTGACGATGAGTCAGGAGCTGGATTCTGGGGTGATGTCCTAACACTGACCATGAGCCAGGAGCTGGAGTCTGGGTTGATGTCCCAGCACTGACCATGAGGCAGGAGCTGGATTCTGGAGTGATGTCCCAGTATAGACCATGACGCAGGAGCTGGATTCCGGGGTGATGTGCAACCACTGACCATGAGGCAGGAGCTAGATTCTGTGGTGATGTCCTAACACTGACCATGAGACAGGAGCTGGATTACGGGGTGATGTCCCACAACTGACAATGAGGCGGAAGCTGGATTCTGGGGTGATGTCCTAACACGGACCATGAGACAGGAGCTGGATTCTGGGGTGATGTCCCTATAACTGACCATGAAGCAGGAGCTGGATTCTGGGGTGATGTCCTAGTATTGACCATGAGGCAGGAGCTGGATTCTGGGCTGATGTCCCAGCACTGACCATGAGGCAGGAGCTGAAATCTGGGGAGATGTCCCAGCACTGACCGCGAGGCAGGAGCTGGATTCTGGGGTGATGTCCCAGCACTGACCATGAGACAGGTGCTGATGTCCGAGTGATATCCTAGCACTGACTATGAGGCAGGAGCTGGATTCTGGGGTGATTTCCCAGCACTGACCATGAGACAGGAGCTGACTTTGGAGTGACAACCTAGCACTGACCATGAGGCAGGAGCTGGATTCTGGGGTGATGTCCCAGCACTGAGTACGAGGCAGGAGCTGGATTCTGGGGTAATGTCCCAGCACTGACCATGAGACAGGAGCGGATGTCCGAGTGATATCCTAGTACTGACAATGAGGCAGGAGCTGGATTCTGGGGTGATGTCCCTATCACTGACCATGAAGCAGGAGCTGGATTCTGGGGTGATGTCCCAGCACTGACCATGAGGCAGGAGCTAGATTCTGTGGTGATGTCCCTATCACTGACCATGAAGCAGGAGCTGGATTCTGGGCTGATGTCTCTATCACCGGCCATGAGACACAAGCTGAATTCAGGGGTGATGTCCCAGCACCGACCATGAGGAATGAGCTGGATTCTGGGGTGATGTCACAGCACTGACCACGAGGCAGGAGCTGGATTCTGGGGTGATGTTCCAGCGCTGACCACGAGGCAGGCCTGGATTCTGGGGTGATGTCCCAGCACTGACCATGAGGCAGGAGCTGGATTCTGGGGTGCAGTCACTATAACCGACCATGCGAAAGGAACTGGATTACGGGGTGATGTCCCACAGCTGACCATGAGGCGGAAGCTGGATTCTGGGGTGATGTCCTAACACGGACCATGAGACAGGAGCTGGATTCTGGGGTGATGTCCCTATCACTGACCATGAAGCAGGAGCTGGATTCTTGGGTGATGTCCCAGCACTGACCACGAGGCAGGAGCTGGATTCTGGGGTGATGTTCCAACACTGACGATGAGTCAGGAGCTGGATTCTGGGGTGATGTCCCAGTAGAGACCATGACGCAGGAGCTGGATTCCGGGGTGATGTGCAACCACTGACTATGAGGCAGGAGCTAGATTCTGTGGTGATGTCCTAACACTGACCATGAGACAGGAGCTGGATTACGGGGTGATGTCCCACAACTGACAATGAGGCAGAAGCTGGATTCTGGGGTGATGTCCTAACACGGACCATGAGACAGGAGCTGGATTCTGGGGTGATGTCCCTATCACTGACCATGAGGCAGGAGCTGGATTCTGGGGTAATGTCCCAGCACTGACCATGAGGCAGGAGCTGGATTCTGGGCTGATGTCCCAGTACTGACCATGAGACAGGAGCTGATTTCAGAGTGATATCCTAGCACTGACCATGAGGCAGGATCTGGATTCTGGGGTGATGTCCCAGCACTGACCATGAGACAGGAGCTGGAGTCCGTTGTGATGTCCCAGCACTAACCATGAGGCAGGAGCTGGATTCTGGGGCGATGCCCAGCACTGACCACGAGGCCGGAGCTGGATTCTGGGGTGATGTCGCAGCATTGACTATGAGACAGGAGCTGGATTCTGGGGTGATGTCCCAGAACTGACCATGAGACAGGAGCTGATTTCGGAGTGATATCCTAGCACTGACCATGAGGCAGGATCTGGATTCTGGGGTGATGTTCCTGCACTGACGATGAGGCAGGAGCTGTATTCCAGAGTGATGTCCCAGCACTGACCATGAGGCAGGTGCTGGATTCTGGGGTGATGTCCTAGCACTGACCATGAGGCAGGAGCTGGATTCTGGGGTGATGTCCCAGCACTGACCATGAGACAGGAGCTGATGTCCGAGTGATATCGTAGCACTGACTATGAGGCAGGAGCTGGATTCTGGGGTGAAGTCACTATAACCGACCATGAGAAAGGAGCTGGATTACGGGGTGATGTCCCACAACTGACCATGAGGCAGAAGCTGGATTCTGGGGTGATGTCCTAGCACGGACCTTGAGACAGGAGCTGGATTCTGAGGTGATGTCCCGATCAGTGACCATGAAGCAGGAGCTGGATTCTTGGGTGATGTCCTAGCACTGACCATGAGGCAGGAGCTGGATTCTGGGGTGATGTCCCAGCACTGACCACGAGGCAGGAGCTGGATTCTGGGGTGATGTCCCAACACTGACGATGAGACAGGAGCTGGATTCTGGGGTGATGTCCTAACACTGACCATGAGACAGGAGCTGATGTCCGAGTGATGTCCCAGCACTGACCATGAGGCAGGAGCTGATGTCCGAGTGATATCCTAGTACTGACCATGAGGCCGGAGCTGGATTCTGTGTTGAAGTCACTATAACCGACCATGAGAAAGGAGATGGATTACGGGGTGATGTCCCACAACTGACCATGAGGCAGAAGCTGGATTCTGGGGTGATGTCCTAACACGGACCATGAGACAGGAGCTGGATTCTGAGGTGATGTCCCTATCACTGACCATGAAGCAGGAGCTGGATTCTTGGGTGATGTCCCAGCACTGACCATGAGGCAGGAGCTGGATTCTGGGGTGATGTCCCAGCACTGACCACGAGGCAGGAGCTGGATTCTGGGGTGATGTCCCAACACTGACGATGAGACAGGAGCTGGATTCTGGGGTGATGTCCTAACACTGACCATGAGACAGGAGCTGGAGTCTGGGTTGATGTTCCAGCACTGACAATGAGGCAGGAGCTGGATTCTGGGGTGATGTCCCAGAACTGACCATGAGATAGGAGCTGATTTCGGAGTGATATCCTAGCACTGACCATGAGGCAGGATCTGGATTCTGGGGTGATGTTCCTGCACTGACCATGAGGCAGGAGCTGTATTCCAGAGTGATGTCCCAGCACTGACCATGAGGCAGGTGCTGGATTCTGGGGTGATGTCCTAGCACTGACCATGAGGCAGGAGCTGGATTCTGGGGTGATGTCCCAGCAATGACTATGAGGCAGGAGCTGGATTCTGGGGTGATGTCCCAGCACTGACCACGAGGCAGGAGCTGGATTCTGGGGTGATGTCCCAGCACTGACCATGAGACAGGAGCTGATGTCTGAGTGATATCCGAGCACTGACTATGAGGCAGGAGCTGGATTCTGGGGTGCAGTCACTATAACCGACCATGCGAAAGGAACTGGATTACGGGGTGATGTCCCACAGCTGACCATGAGGCGGAAGCTGGATTCTGGGGTGATGTCCTAACACGGACCATGAGACAGGAGCTGTATTCTGGGGTGATGTCCCTATCACTGACCATGAAGCAGGAGCTGGATTCTTGGGTGATGTCCCAGCACTGACCACGAGGCAGGAGCTGGATTCTGGGGTGATGTTCCAAAACTGACGATGAGTCAGGAGCTGGATTCTGGGGTGATGTCCTAACACTGACCATGAGCCAGGAGCTGGAGTCTGGGTTGATGTCCCAGCACTGACCATGAGGCAGGAGCTGGATTCTGGAGTGATGTCCCAGTATAGACCATGACGCAGGAGCTGGATTCCGGGGTGATGTGCAACCACTGACCATGAGGCAGGAGCTAGATTCTGTGGTGATGTCCTAACACTGACCATGAGACAGGAGCTGGATTACGGGGTGATGTCCCACAACTGACAATGAGGCAGAAGCTGGATTCTGGGGTGATGTCCTAACACGGACCATGAGACAGGAGCTGGATTCTGGGGTGATGTCCCTATCACTGACCATGAAGCAGGAGCTGGATTCTGGGGTGATGTCCTAGTATTGACCATGAGGCAGGAGCTGGATTCTGGGCTGATGTCCCAGCACTGACCATGAGGCAGGAGCTGAAATCTGGGGAGATGTCCCAGCACTGACCGCGAGGCAGGAGCTGGATTCTGGGGTGATGTCCCAGCACTGACCATGAGACAGGTGCTGATGTCCGAGTGATATCCTAGCACTGACTATGAGGCAGGAGCTGGATTCTGGGGTGATTTCCCAGCACTGACCATGAGACAGGAGCTGACTTTGGAGTGACAACCTAGCACTGACCATGAGGCAGGAGCTGGATTCTGGGGTGATGTCCCAGCACTGAGTACGAGGCAGGAGCTGGATTCTGGGGTAATGTCCCAGCACTGACCATGAGACAGGAGCTTATGTCCGAGTGATATCCTAGTACTGACAATGAGGCAGGAGCTGGATTCTGGGGTGATGTCCCTATCACTGACCATGAAGCAGGAGCTGGATTCTGGGGTCATGTCCCAGCACTGACCATGAGGCAGGAGCTAGATTCTGTGGTGATGTCCCTATCACTGACCATGAAGCAGGAGCTGGATTCTGGGCTGATGTCTCTATCACCGACCATGAGACACAAGCTGAATTCAGGGGTGATGTCCCAGCACCGACCATGAGGAATGAGCTGGATTCTGGGGTGATGTCCTAACACGGACCATGAGACAGGAGCTGGATTCTGGGGTGATGTCCCTATCACTGACCATGAAGCAGGAGCTGGATTCTGGGGTGATGTCCTAGTATTGACCATGAGGCAGGAGCTGGATTCTGGGCTGATGTCCCAGCACTGACCATGAGGCAGGAGCTGGATTCTGGGGTAATGTCCCAGCACTGACCGCGAGGCAGGAGCTGGATTCTGGGGTGATGTCCTAGCACTGACCATGAGACAGGAGCTGATGTCCGAGTGATATCCTAGCACTGACTATGAGGCAGGAGCTGGATTCTGGGGTGAAGTCACTATAACCGACCATGAGAAAGGAGCTGGATTACGGGGTGATCTCCCACAACTGACCATGAGGCAGAAGCTGGATTCTGGGGTGATGTCCTAACACGAACCATGAGACAGGAGCTGGATTCTGAGGTGATGTCCCTATCAGTGACCATGAAGTAGGAGCTGGATTCTTGGGTGATGTCCCAGCACTGACCAGGAGGCAGGAGCTGGATTCTGGGGTGATGTCCGAGCACTGACCACGAGGCAGGAGCTGGATTCTGGGGTGATGTCGCAGCATTGACTATGAGACAGGAGCTGGATTCTGGGGTGATGTCCCAGAACTGACCATGAGACAGGAGCTGATTTCGGAGTGATATCCTAGCACTGACCATGAGGCAGAATCTGGATTCTGGGGTGATGTTCCTGCACTGACGATGAGGCAGGAGCTGTATTCCAGAGTGATATCCCAGCACTGACCATGAGGCAGGTGCTGGATTCTGGGGTGATGTCCTAGCACTGACCATGAGGCAGGAGCTGGATTCTGGGGTGATGTCCCAGCACTGACCATGAGACAGGAGCTGATGTCCGAGTGATATCCTAGCACTGACTATGAGGCAGGAGCTGGATTCTGGGGTGAAGTCACTATAACCGACCATGAGAAAGGAGCTGGATTACGGGGTGATGTCCCACAACTGACCATGAAGCAGGAGCTGGATTCTTGGGTGATGTCCTAGCACTGACCATGAGGCAGGAGCTGGATTCTGGGGTGATGTCCCAGCACTGACCACGAGGCAGGAGCTGGATTCTGGGGTGATGTCCCAGCACTGACCATGAGACAGGAGCTGATGTCTGAGTGATATTCGAGCACTGACTATGAGGCAGGAGCTGGATTCTGGGGTGCAGTCACTATAACCGACCGTGCGAAAGGAACTGGATTACGGGGTGATGTCCCATAGCTGACCATGAGGCGGAAGCTGGATTCTGGGGTGATGTCCTAACACGGACCATGAGACAGGAGCTGGATTCTGGGGTGATGTCCCTATCACTGACCATGAAGCAGGAGCTGGATTCTTGGGTGATGTCCCAGCACTGACCACGAGGCAGGAGCTGGATTCTGGGGTGATGTTCCAACACTGACGATGAGTCAGGAGCTGGATTCTGGGGTGATGTCCTAACACTGACCATGAGACAGGAGCTGGAGTCTGGGTTGATGTCCCAGCACTGACCATGAGGCAGGAGCTGCATTCTGGAGTGATGTCCCAGTATAGACCATGACGCAGGAGCTGGATTCCGGGGTGATGTGCAACCACTGACCATGAGGCAGGAGCTAGATTCTGTGGTGATGTCCTAACACTGACCATGAGACAGGAGCTGGATTACGGGGTGATGTCCCACAACTGACAATGAGGCAGAAGCTGGATTCTGGGGTGATGTCCTAACACGGAGCGTGATACAGGAGCTGGATTCTGGGGTGATGTCCCTATCACTGACCATGAAGCAGGAGCTGGATTCTGGGGTGATGTCCTAGTATTGACCATGAGGCAGGAGCTGGATTCTGGGCTGATGTCCCAGCACTGACCATGAGGCAGGAGCTGAATTCTGGGGAGATGTCCCAGCACTGACCGCGAGGCAGGAGCTGGATTCTGGGGTGATGTCCCAGCACTGACCATGAGACAGGTGCTGATGTCCGAGTCATATACTAGCACTGACTATGAGGCAGGAGCTGGAGTCTGGGGTGATTTCCCAGCACTGACCATGAGACAGGAGCTGACTTTGGAGTGACAACCTAGCACTGACCATGAGGCAGGAGCTGGATTCTGGGGTGATGTCCCAGCACTGACCACGAGGCAGGAGCTGGATTCTGGGGTGATGTTCCAACACTGACGATGAGTCAGGAGCTGGATTTTGGGGTGATGTCCTAACACTGACCATGAGCCAGGAGCTGGAGTCTGGGTTGATGTCCCAGCACTGACCATGAGGCAGGAGCTGGATTCTGGAGTGATGTCCCAGTATAGACCATGACGCAGGAGCTGGATTCCGGGGTGATGTGCAACCACTGACCATGAGGCAGGAGCTAGATTCTGTGGTGATGTCCTAACACTGACCATGAGACAGGAGCTGGATTACGGGGTGATGTCCCACAACTGACAATGAGGCAGAAGCTGGATTCTGGGGTGATGTCCTAACACGGACCATGAGACAGGAGCTGGATTCTGGGGTGATGTCCCTATCACTGACCATGAAGCAGGAGCTGGATTCTGGGGTGATGTCCTAGTATTGACCATGAGGCAGGAGCTGGATTCTGGGCTGATGTCCCAGCACTGACCATGAGGCAGGAGCTGAATTCTGGGGAGATGTCCCAGCACTGACCGCGAGGCAGGAGCTGGATTCTGGGGTGATGTCCCAGCACTGACCATGAGACAGGTGCTGATGTCCGAGTGATATCCTAGCACTGACTATGAGGCAGGAGCTGGATTCTGGGGTGATTTCCCAGCACTGACCATGAGACAGGAGCTGACTTTGGAGTGACAACCTAGCACTGACCATGAGGCAGGAGCTGGATTCTGGGGTGATGTCCCAGCACTGACCATGAGACAGGAGCGGATGTCCGAGTGATATCCTAGTACTGACAATGAGGCAGGAGCTGGATTCTGGGGTGATGTCCCTATCACTGACCATGAAGCAGGAGCTGGATTCTGGGGTGATGTCCCAGCACTGACCATGAGGCAGGAGCTAGATTCTGTGGTGATGTCCCTATCACTGACCATGAAGCAGGAGCTGGATTCTGGGGTGATGTCCCAGCAATGACTATGAGGCAGGAGCTGGATTCTGGGGTGATGTCCCAGCACTGACCACGAGGCAGGAGCTGGATTCTGGGGTGATGTCCCAGCACTGACCATGAGACAGGAGCTGATGTCTGAGTGATATTCGAGCACTGACTATGAGGCAGGAGCTGGATTCTGGGGTGCAGTCACTATAACCGACCATGCGAAAGGAACTGGATTACGGGGTGATGTCCCACAGCTGACCATGAGGCGGAAGCTGGATTCTGGGGTGATGTCCTAACACGGACCATGAGACAGGAGCTGGATTCTGGGGTGATGTCCCTATCACTGACCATGAAGCAGGAGCTGGATTCTTGGGTGATGTCCCAGCACTGACCACGAGGCAGGAGCTGGATTCTGGGGTGATGTTCCAACACTGACGATGAGTCAGGAGCTGGATTCTGGGGTGATGTCCTAACACTGACCATGAGACAGGAGCTGGAGTCTGGGTTGATGTCCCAGCACTGACCATGAGGCAGGAGCTGGATTCTGGAGTGATGTCCCAGTATAGACCATGAGGCAGGAGCTGGATTCCGGGGTGATGTCCTAACACTGACCATGAGACAGGAGCTGGATTACGGGGTGATGTCCCACAACTGACAATGAGGCAGAAGCTGGATTCTGGGGTGATGTCCTAACACGGAGCGTGAGACAGGAGCTGGATTCTGGGGTGATGTCCCTATCACTGACCATGAAGCAGGAGCTGGATTCTGGGGTGATGTCCTAGTATTGACCATGAGGCAGGAGCTGGATTCTGGGCTGATGTCCCAGCACTGACCATGAGGCAGGAGCTGAATTCTGGGGAGATGTCCCAGCACTGACCGCGAGGCAGGAGCTGGATTCTGGGGTGATGTCCCAGCACTGACCATGAGACAGGTGCTGATGTCCGAGTCATATACTAGCACTGACTATGAGGCAGGAGCTGGATTCTGGGGTGATTTCCCAGCACTGACCATGAGACAGGAGCTGACTTTGGAGTGACAACCTAGCACTGACCATGAGGCAGGAGCTGGATTCTGGGGTGATGTCCCAGCACTGACGATGAGTCAGGAGCTGGATTCTGGGGTGATGTTCCAGCGCTGACCACGAGGCAGGCCTGGATTCTGGGGTGATGTCCCAGCACTGACCATGAGGCAGGAGCTGGATTCTGGGATGATGCCCAGCACTGACCATGAGGCATGAGCTGGATTCTTGGGTCATGTCCCAGCACTGACCATGAGACAGGAGCTGATGTCCGAGTGATAACCTAGCAGTGACCATGAGGCAGGAGCTGGATTCTGGGGTGATGTCACTATCACTGACCATGAGACAGGAGCTGGATTACGGGGTGATGTCCCACAACTGACCATGAGGCAGAAGCTGGATTCTGGGGTGATGTCCTAACACGGACCATGAGACAGGAGCTGGATTCTGGGGTGATGTCCCTATCACTGACCATGAAGCAGGAGCTGGATTCTGGGGTGATGTCCTATTATTGACCATGAGGCAGGAGCTGGATTCTGGGCTGATGTCCCAACACTGACGATGAGGCAGGAGCTGGATTCTGGGGTGATGTCCCAGCACTGACCATGAGGCAGGAGCTGGATTCTGGGGTGATGTCCCAGTACTGACCATGAGACAGGAGCTGATTTCAGAGTGATATCCTAGCACTGACCATGAGGCAGGATCTGGATTCTGGGGTGATGTCCCAGCACTGACCATGAGACAGGAGCTGGAGTCCGTTGTGATGTCCCAGCACTAACCATGAGGCAGGAGCTGGATTCTGGGGCGATGCCCAGCACTGACCACGAGGCCGGAGCTGGATTCTGGGGTGATGTCGCAGCATTGACTATGAGACAGGAGCTGGATTCTGGGGTGATGTCCCAGAACTGACCATGAGACAGGAGCTGATTTCGGAGTGATATCCTAGCACTGACCATGAGGCAGGATCTGGATTCTGGGGTGATGTTCCTGCACTGACGATGAGGCAGGAGCTGTATTCCAGTGCGATGTCCCAGCACTGACCATGAGGCAGGTGCTGGATTCTGGGGTGATGTCCTAACACTGACCATGAGGCAGGAGCTGGATTCTGGGGTGATGTCCCAGCACTGACCATGAGACAGGAGCTGATGTCCGAGTGATATCGTAGCACTGACTATGAGGCAGGAGCTGGATTCTGGGGTGAAGTCACTATAACCGACCATGAGAAAGGAGCTGGATTACGGGGTGATGTCCCACAACTGACCATGAGGCAGAAGCTGGATTCTGGGGTGATGTCCTAGCACGGACCTTGAGACAGGAGCTGGATTCTGAGGTGATGTCCCGATCAGTGACCATGAAGCAGGAGCTGGATTCTTGGGTGATGTCCTAGCACTGACCATGAGGCAGGAGCTGGATTCTGGGGTGATGTCCCAGCACTGACCACGAGGCAGGAGCTGGATTCTGGGGTGATGTCCCAACACTGACGATGAGACAGGAGCTGGATTCTGGGGTGATGTCCTAACACTGACCATGAGACAGGAGCTGATGTCCGAGTGATGTCCCAGCACTGACCATGAGGCAGGAGCTGATGTCCGAGTGATATCCTAGTACTGACCATGAGGCCGGAGCTGGATTCTGTGTTGAAGTCACTATAACCGACCATGAGAAAGGAGATGGATTACGGGGTGATGTCCCACAACTGACCATGAGGCAGAAGCTGGATTCTGGGGTGATGTCCTAACACGGACCATGAGACAGGAGCTGGATTCTGAGGTGATGTCCCTATCACTGACCATGAAGCAGGAGCTGGATTCTTGGGTGATGTCCCAGCACTGACCATGAGGCAGGAGCTGGATTCTGGGGTGATGTCCCAGCACTGACCACGAGGCAGGAGCTGGATTCTGGGGTGATGTCCCAACACTGACGATGAGACAGGAGCTGGATTCTGGGGTGATGTCCTAACACTGACCATGAGACAGGAGCTGGAGTCTGGGTTGATGTTCCAGCACTGACCATGAGGCAGGAGCTGGATTCTGGGGTGATGTCCCAGAACTGACCATGAGATAGGAGCTGATTTCGGAGTGATATCCTAGCACTGACCATGAGGCAGGATCTGGATTCTGGGGTGATGTTCCTGCACTGACCATGAGGCAGGAGCTGTATTCCAGAGTGATGTCCCAGCACTGACCATGAGGCAGGTGCTGGATTCTGGGGTGATGTCCTAGCACTGACCATGAGGCAGGAGCTGGATTCTGGGGTGATGTCCCAGCAATGACTATGAGGCAGGAGCTGGATTCTGGGGTGATGTCCCAGCACTGACCACGAGGCAGGAGCTGGATTCTGGGGTGATGTCCCAGCACTGACCATGAGACAGGAGCTGATGTCTGAGTGATATCCGAGCACTGACTATGAGGCAGGAGCTGGATTCTGGGGTGCAGTCACTATAACCGACCATGCGAAAGGAACTGGATTACGGGGTGATGTCCCACAGCTGACCATGAGGCGGAAGCTGGATTCTGGGGTGATGTCCTAACACGGACCATGAGACAGGAGCTGTATTCTGGGGTGATGTCCCTATCACTGACCATGAAGCAGGAGCTGGATTCTTGGGTGATGTCCCAGCACTGACCACGAGGCAGGAGCTGGATTCTGGGGTGATGTTCCAAAACTGACGATGAGTCAGGAGCTGGATTCTGGGGTGATGTCCTAACACTGACCATGAGCCAGGAGCTGGAGTCTGGGTTGATGTCCCAGCACTGACCATGAGGCAGGAGCTGGATTCTGGAGTGATGTCCCAGTATAGACCATGATGCAGGAGCTGGATTCCGGGGTGATGTGCAACCACTGACCATGAGGCAGGAGCTAGATTCTGTGGTGATGTCCTAACACTGACCATGAGACAGGAGCTGGATTACGGGGTGATGTCCCACAACTGACAATGAGGCAGAAGCTGGATTCTGGGGTGATGTCCTAACACGGACCATGAGACAGGAGCTGGATTCTGGGGTGATGTCCCTATCACTGACCATGAAGCAGGAGCTGGATTCTGGGGTGATGTCCTAGTATTGACCATGAGGCAGGAGCTGGATTCTGGGCTGATGTCCCAGCACTGACCATGAGGCAGGAGCTGAAATCTGGGGAGATGTCCCAGCACTGACCGCGAGGCAGGAGCTGGATTCTGGGGTGATGTCCCAGCACTGACCATGAGGCAGGAGCTAGATTCTGTGGTGATGTCCCTATCACTGACCATGAAGCAGGAGCTGGATTCTGGGCTGATGTCTCTATCACCGGCCATGAGACACAAGCTGAATTCAGGGGTGATGTCCCAGCACCGACCATGAGGAATGAGCTGGATTCTAGGGTGATGTCACAGCACTGACCACGAGGCAGGAGCTGGATTCTGGGGTGATGTCCCAGCACTGACCATGAGGCAGGAGCTGGATTCTGGGGTGCAGTCACTATAACCGACCATGCGAAAGGAACTGGATTACGGGGTGATGTCCCACAGCTGACCATGAGGCGGAAGCTGGATTCTGGGGTGATGTCCTAACACGGACCATGAGACAGGAGCTGGATTCTGGGGTGATGTCCCTATCACTGACCATGAAGCAGGAGCTGGATTCTTGGGTGATGTCCCAGCACTGACCACGAGGCAGGAGCTGGATTCTGGGGTGATGTTCCAACACTGACGATGAGTCAGGAGCTGGATTCTGGGGTGATGTCCTAACACTGACCATGAGCCAGGAGCTGGAGTCTGGGTTGATGTCCCAGCACTGACCATGAGGCAGGAGCTGGATTCTGGAGTGATGTCCCAGTAGAGACCATGACGCAGGAGCTGGATTCCGGGGTGATGTGCAACCACTGACCATGAGGCAGGAGCTAGATTCTGTGGTGATGTCCTAACACTGACCATGAGACAGGAGCTGGATTACGGGGTGATGTCCCACAACTGACAATGAGGCAGAAGCTGGATTCTGGGGTGATGTCCTAACACGGACCATGAGACAGGAGCTGGATTCTGGGGTGATGTCCCTATCACTGACCATGAGGCAGGAGCTGGATTCTGGGGTGATGTCCCAGCACTGACCATGAGGCAGGAGCTGGATTCTGGGCTGATGTCCCAGTACTGACCATGAGACAGGAGCTGATTTCAGAGTGATATCCTAGCACTGACCATGAGGCAGGATCTGGATTCTGGGGTGATGTCCCAGCACTGACCATGAGACAGGAGCTGGAGTCCGTTGTGATGTCCCAGCACTAACCATGAGGCAGGAGCTGGATTCTGGGGCGATGCCCAGCACTGACCACGAGGCCGGAGCTGGATTCCGGGGTGATGTCGCAGCATTGACTATGAGACAGGAGCTGGATTCTGGGGTGATGTCCCAGAACTGACCATGAGACAGGAGCTGATTTCGGAGTGATATCCTAGCACTGACCATGAGGCAGGATCTGGATTCTGGGGTGATGTTCCTGCACTGACGATGAGGCAGGAGCTGTATTCCAGAGTGATGTCCCAGCACTGACCATGAGGCAGGTGCTGGATTCTGGGGTGATGTCCTAGCACTGACCATGAGGCAGGAGCTGGATTCTGGGGTGATGTCCCAGCACTGACCATGAGACAGGAGCTGATGTCCGAGTGATATCGTAGCACTGACTATGAGGCAGGAGCTGGATTCTGGGGTGAAGTCACTATAACCGACCATGAGAAAGGAGCTGGATTACGGGGTGATGTCCCACAACTGACCATGAGGCAGAAGCTGGATTCTGGGGTGATGTCCTAGCACGGACCTTGAGACAGGAGCTGGATTCTGAGGTGATGTCCCGATCAGTGACCATGAAGCAGGAGCTGGATTCTTGGGTGATGTCCTAGCACTGACCATGAGGCAGGAGCTGGATTCTGGGGTGATGTCCCAGCACTGACCACGAGGCAGGAGCTGGATTCTGGGGTGATGTCCCAACACTGACGATGAGACAGGAGCTGGATTCTGGGGTGATGTCCTAACACTGACCATGAGACAGGAGCTGATGTCCGAGTGATGTCCCAGCACTGACCATGAGGCAGGAGCTGATGTCCGAGTGATATCCTAGTACTGACCATGAGGCCGGAGCTGGATTCTGTGTTGAAGTCACTATAACCGACCATGAGAAAGGAGATGGATTACGGGGTGATGTCCCACAACTGACCATGAGGCAGAAGCTGGATTCTGGGGTGATGTCCTAACACGGACCATGAGACAGGAGCTGGATTCTGAGGTGATGTCCCTATCACTGACCATGAAGCAGGAGCTGGATTCTTGGGTGATGTCCCAGCACTGACCATGAGGCAGGAGCTGGATTCTGGGGTGATGTCCCAGCACTGACCACGAGGCAGGAGCTGGATTCTGGGGTGATGTCCCAACACTGACGATGAGACAGGAGCTGGATTCTGGGGTGATGTCCTAACACTGACCATGAGACAGGAGCTGGAGTCTGGGTTGATGTTCCAGCACCGACCATGAGGGAGGAGCTGGATTCTGGGGTGATGTCCCAGAACTGACCATGAGATAGGAGCTGATTTCGGAGTGATATCCTAGCACTGACCATGAGGCAGGATCTGGATTCTGGGGTGATGTTCCTGCACTGACCATGAGGCAGGAGCTGTATTCCAGAGTGATGTCCCAGCACTGACCATGAGGCAGGTGCTGGATTCTGGGGTGATGTCCTAGCACTGACCATGAGGCAGGAGCTGGATTCTGGGGTGATGTCCCAGCAATGACTATGAGGCAGGAGCTGGATTCTGGGGTGATGTCCCAGCACTGACCACGAGGCAGGAGCTGGATTCTGGGGTGATGTCCCAGCACTGACCATGAGACAGGAGCTGATGTCTGAGTGATATCCGAGCACTGACTATGAGGCAGGAGCTGGATTCTGGGGTGCAGTCACTATAACCGACCATGCGAAAGGAACTGGATTACGGGGTGATGTCCCACAGCTGACCATGAGGCGGAAGCTGGATTCTGGGGTGATGTCCTAACACGGACCATGAGACAGGAGCTGTATTCTGGGGTGATGTCCCTATCACTGACCATGAAGCAGGAGCTGGATTCTTGGGTGATGTCCCAGCACTGACCACGAGGCAGGAGCTGGATTCTGGGGTGATGTTCCAAAACTGACGATGAGTCAGGAGCTGGATTCTGGGGTGATGTCCTAACACGGACCATGAGACAGGAGCTGGATTCTGGGGTGATGTCCCTATCACTGACCATGAAGCAGGAGCTGGATTCTGGGGTGATGTCCTAGTATTGACCATGAGGCAGGAGCTGGATTCTGGGCTGATGTCCCAGCACTGACCATGAGGCAGGAGCTGAAATCTGGGGAGATGTCCCAGCACTGACCGCGAGGCAGGAGCTGGATTCTGGGGTGATGTCCCAGCACTGACCATGAGACAGGTGCTGATGTCCGAGTGATATCCTAGCACTGACTATGAGGCAGGAGCTGGATTCTGGGGTGATTTCCCAGCACTGACCATGAGACAGGAGCTGACTTTGGAGTGACAACCTAGCACTGACCATGAGGCAGGAGCTGGATTCTGGGGTGATGTCCCAGCACTGAGTACGAGGCAGGAGCTGGATTCTGGGGTAATGTCCCAGCACTGACCATGAGACAGGAGCGGATGTCCGAGTGATATCCTAGTACTGACAATGAGGCAGGAGCTGGATTCTGGGGTGATGTCCCTATCACTGACCATGAAGCAGGAGCTGGATTCTGGGGTGATGTCCCAGCACTGACCATGAGGCAGGAGCTAGATTCTGTGGTGATGTCCCTATCACTGACCATGAAGCAGGAGCTGGATTCTGGGCTGATGTCTCTATCACCGGCCATGAGACACAAGCTGAATTCAGGGGTGATGTCCCAGCACCGACCATGAGGAATGAGCTGGATTCTGGGGTGATGTCACAGCACTGACCACGAGGCAGGAGCTGGATTCTGGGGTGATGTTCCAGCGCTGACCACGAGGCAGGCCTGGATTCTGGGGTGATGTCCCAGCACTGACCATGAGGCAGGAGCTGGATTCTGGGGTGCAGTCACTATAACCGACCATGCGAAAGGAACTGGATTACGGGGTGATGTCCCACAGCTGACCATGAGGCGGAAGCTGGATTCTGGGGTGATGTCCTAACACGGACCATGAGACAGGAGCTGGATTCTGGGGTGATGTCCCTATCACTGACCATGAAGCAGGAGCTGGATTCTTGGGTGATGTCCCAGCACTGACCACGAGGCAGGAGCTGGATTCTGGGGTGATGTTCCAACACTGACGATGAGTCAGGAGCTGGATTCTGGGGTGATGTCCTAACACTGACCATGAGCCAGGAGCTGGAGTCTGGGTTGATGTCCCAGCACTGACCATGAGGCAGGAGCTGGATTCTGGAGTGATGTCCCAGTATAGACCATGACGCAGGAGCTGGATTCCGGGGTGATGTGCAACCACTGACCATGAGGCAGGAGCTAGATTCTGTGGTGATGTCCTAACACTGACCATGAGACAGGAGCTGGATTACGGGGTGATGTCCCACAACTGACAATGAGGCAGAAGCTGGATTCTGGGGTGATGTCCTAACACGGACCATGAGACAGGAGCTGGATTCTGGGGTGATGTCCCTATCACTGACCATGAAGCAGGAGCTGGATTCTGGGGTGATGTCCTAGTATTGACCATGAGGCAGGAGCTGGATTCTGGGCTGATGTCCCAGCACTGACCATGAGGCAGGAGCTGAATTCTGGGGAGATGTCCCAGCACTGACCGCGAGGCAGGAGCTGGATTCTGGGGTGATGTCCCAGCACTGACCATGAGACAGGTGCTGATGTCCGAGTGATATCCTAGCACTGACTATGAGGCAGGAGCTGGATTCTGGGGTGATTTCCCAGCACTGACCATGAGACAGGAGCTGACTTTGGAGTGACAACCTAGCACTGACCATGAGGCAGGAGCTGGATTCTGGGGTGATGTCCCAGCACTGAGTACGAGGCAGGAGCTGGATTCTGGGGTAATGTCCCAGCACTGACCATGAGACAGGAGCGGATGTCCGAGTGATATCCTAGTACTGACAATGAGGCAGGAGCTGGATTCTGGGGTGATGTCCCTATCACTGACCATGAAGCAGGAGCTGGATTCTGGGGTGATGTCCCAGCACTGACCATGAGGCAGGAGCTAGATTCTGTGGTGATGTCCCTATCACTGACCATGAAGCAGGAGCTGGATTCTGGGCTGATGTCTCTATCACCGACCATGAGACACAAGCTGAATTCAGGGGTGATGTCCCAGCACCGACCATGAGGAATGAGCTGGATTCTGGGGTGATGTCCGACCATGAGACAGGAGCTGGATTCTGGGGTGATGTCCCTATCACTGACCATGAAGCAGGAGCTGGATTCTGGGGTGATGTCCTAGTATTGACCATGAGGCAGGAGCTGGATTCTGGGCTGATGTCCCAGCACTGACCATGAGGCAGGAGCTGGATTCTGGGGTAATGTCCCAGCACTGACCGCGAGGCAGGAGCTGGATTCTGGGGTGATGTCCTAGCACTGACCATGAGACAGGAGCTGATGTCCGAGTGATATCCTAGCACTGACTATGAGGCAGGAGCTGGATTCTGGGGTGAAGTCACTATAACCGACCATGAGAAAGGAGCTGGATTACGGGGTGATCTCCCACAACTGACCATGAGGCAGAAGCTGGATTCTGGGTGATGTCCTAACACGAACCATGAGACAGGAGCTGGATTCTGAGGTGATGTCCCTATCAGTGACCATGAAGTAGGAGCTGGATTCTTGGGTGATGTCCCAGCACTGACCAGGAGGCAGGAGCTGGATTCTGGGGTGATGTCCGAGCACTGACCACGAGGCAGGAGCTGGATTCTGGGGTGATGTTCCTGCACTGACGATGAGGCAGGAGCTGTATTCCAGAGTGATGTCCCAGCACTGACCATGAGGCAGGTGCTGGATTCTGGGGTGATGTCCTAGCACTGACCATGAGGCAGGAGCTGGATTCTGGGGTGATGTCCCAGCACTGACCATGAGACAGGAGCTGATGTCCGAGTGATATCGTAGCACTGACTATGAGGCAGGAGCTGGATTCTGGGGTGAAGTCACTATAACGACCATGAGAAAGGAGCTGGATTACGGGGTGATGTCCCACAACTGACCATGAGGCAGAAGCTGGATTCTGGGGTGATGTCCTAGCACGGACCTTGAGACAGGAGCTGGATTCTGAGGTGATGTCCCGATCAGTGACCATGAAGCAGGAGCTGGATTCTTGGGTGATGTCCTAGCACTGACCATGAGGCAGGAGCTGGATTCTGGGGTGATGTCCCAGCACTGACCACGAGGCAGGAGCTGGATTCTGGGGTGATGTCCAACACTGACGATGAGACAGGAGCTGGATTCTGGGGTGATGTCCTAACACTGACCATGAGACAGGAGCTGATGTCCGAGTGATGTCCCAGCACTGACCATGAGGCAGGAGCTGATGTCCGAGTGATATCCTAGTACTGACCATGAGGCCGGAGCTGGATTCTGTGTTGAAGTCACTATAACCGACCATGAGAAAGGAGATGGATTACGGGGTGATGTCCCACAACTGACCATGAGGCAGAAGCTGGATTCTGGGGTGATGTCCTAACACGGACCATGAGACAGGAGCTGGATTCTGAGGTGATGTCCCTATCACTGACCATGAAGCAGGAGCTGGATTCTTGGGTGATGTCCCAGCACTGACCATGAGGCAGGAGCTGGATTCTGGGTGATGTCCCAGCACTGACCACGAGGCAGGAGCTGGATTCTGGGGTGATGTCCCAACACTGACGATGAGACAGGAGCTGGATTCTGGGGTGATGTCCTAACACTGACCATGAGACAGGAGCTGGAGTCTGGGTTGATGTTCCAGCACCGACCATGAGGCAGGAGCTGGATTCTGGGGTGATGTCCCAGAACTGACCATGAGATAGGAGCTGATTTCGGAGTGATATCCTAGCACTGACCATGAGGCAGGATCTGGATTCTGGGGTGATGTTCCTGCACTGACCATGAGGCAGGAGCTGTATTCCAGAGTGATGTCCCAGCACTGACCATGAGGCAGGTGCTGGATTCTGGGGTGATGTCCTAGCACTGACCATGAGGCAGGAGCTGGATTCTGGGGTGATGTCCCAGCAATGACTATGAGGCAGGAGCTGGATTCTGGGGTGATGTCCCAGCACTGACCACGAGGCAGGAGCTGGATTCTGGGGTGATGTCCCAGCACTGACCATGAGGCAGGAGCTGAAATCTGGGGAGATGTCCCAGCACTGACCGCGAGGCAGGAGCTGGATTCTGGGGTGATGTCCCAGCACTGACCATGAGACAGGTGCTGATGTCCGAGTGATATCCTAGCACTGACTATGAGGCAGGAGCTGGATTCTGGGGTGATTTCCCAGCACTGACCATGAGACAGGAGCTGACTTTGGAGTGACAACCTAGCACTGACCATGAGGCAGGAGCTGGATTCTGGGGTGATGTCCCAGCACTGAGTACGAGGCAGGAGCTGGATTCTGGGGTAATGTCCC